>NC_048427.1:12237822-12276381 GCF_013103735.1 Etheostoma cragini | reverse complement strand
GTGAGGGTAGGAACGAAAATTGCCCGGTAGATCGAGAGCTTTGCCTTCTGGCTCAGCTCTCTTTTCGTCACAACGGTGTGATAAACAGAATGTAATACCGCACCGGCTGCTCCGATTCTCCGACCAACCTCACGCTCCATTGTCCCCTCACTCGCCAACAAGACCCCAAGGTACTTAAACTCCTTCACTTGGGGTAAGGACTCACCCCCTACCCGAAGAAAGCACTCCATCGGTTTCCTGCTGAGAACCATGGCCTCAGATTTAGAGGACATATTATCCTCATACCAGCCGCTTCACACTCTGCTGCAAACCGATCCAGTGAGTGCTGAAGGTCACAGACCGATGACGCCATCAGGACCACATCATCTGCAAAAAGCAGCGATGAGATCCTGAGCCCACCGAACTGCAACACCCCCCAGCCCCGACTACGCCTCGATATCCTGTCTAAAAATATTATAAACAGGATTGGTGACCAAGCGCAGCCCTGGCGGAGGCCAACCCTCACCTGGAACGAGTCCCACTTACTGCCGAGAACCCGGACACAGCTCTCGCTTTGGTCATGCAGAGATTGGATGGCCCTGAGAAGGGACCCCCTCACCCCATACTCCTGCGGCACCTCCCACAATTTCTCCCGGGGGACCCGGTCATACATCTTCTCCAGATCCACAAAACACATGTGGACTGGTTAGGCATACTCCCAGGCCCCCTCCAAGATCCTTGCGAGAGTGAAGATCTGGTCCGTTGTTCCACGGCCGGGACGGAATCTGCATTGTTCCTCTTCAATCTGAGGTTCGACTATCGGCCGAACCCTCCTTTCCAGCACCTTGGAGTAGACTTTACCAGGGAGGCTGAGAAGTGTGATACCCCTGTAATTGGCACACACCCTCTGGTCCCCCTTTTTGAAGAGGGGAACCACCACCCCGGTCTGCCACTTCTTAGGCACCGTCCCAGACTTCCACGCAATGTTGAAGAGGTTACTGTATTCTATTTTTCAAATGTAAATATTGTGTGAATACTATATATATATATATATATATATAAGGTGTGAGCAGTGGCCACCCTCTTTCTAGTTTTATATTTTTTTTTTAATTAGACTTTTAATCAGACTATAAATTCAAGGTCAATACATTCAAAAACGTACAAAACCATGCGCCCAAGACACACATTTTCAATTACATTGGTTCTTGAAGAGTTTCTACTTGTACTATTAATACACACCTATTTACATTACAAAAAGGAGCTTACCTTAAAATTTGTGCCATTCTGTTACTTGGCAAAAAATCACAGTAGAACAAAACCAACAACTAAATGCTTTTATACTGTATAGCAGGGGTTGGATCCCAGGTTGGTTTGAACCGAGTATGTTAAAATACATGTGCAGTATGAACTGCAGTATGCTCCTGCGAACATGCAGTATACTGTAAGTACAGTATTATATATCAAACTGTAAAACCAAATCAGTGATTTTTTTTAAATTACCATACCCAAGAGTTGAATTTAATTTCAACAGAGCTAAATCAACTATTTCTTGAAGTAACAGTCTCACAAAACTTGTACAACAATACTTGCATTTGCTTTGTGGAAAATATAACAATATATCAAAATACAATATATATATATAGACATATATAAATTAAAGTTAAATTATACATCTCATGGGGTTTTATTTGCGTAATAGTTTGAACTTCATATCAGATTGGACTCAGCACTTACTACAGGCCAGTTGTATGATATTGAAGCAGTTCATTTATGTATCAGCAGGGAGCTCTGTTGCACTCATGTCAGCTTTTGTCTGCTGAACACACTTGTTACAGCAGGTTGTGTGACCTGTGCAAAAACATTTCTTACACATATACTGTATATATATTTAGTTTGCCATTTTTACATTAGATAAAGAAAAAAGATTAGAAAAAAGACATAAATAAAAAATGATTTCACTTGTAAGGTGTGAGCAACAGCTGCCCTCTCTCCAGTTTTTTAATTTGTACTTTTTTTAAATTTGTGTTGAAACTACAAATTCAAGGTCAAAACATTCAAAAACGTACAAAACAATGTGCCCGAGCCGAACTTGCTGAAGGAAAGCCTCTGAATTAGTGTGTTCCTTTGTAAGGCTGCTTTGTAGCCGTTGTGTAAGCCTGTGTGGAAGAGTACTTACAGGTGTCCCCTTGGAAATATTAGGTGTCTGGGGAGTTCAGTTGTCTTGGATGCAGTCTCACTTGTCTCACAGTCAGCCAGAGAAGCAGAGGACAGGACCAACACCCGGCTGAGAGAAACACAACATCTTTACTTCAACCTCAGGTAAACACAAACAACAAGAATGATTTTAAAATGATAAAACTCTTCTTTGTATAACAGTGTGTGTGTGTGTGTATGACAGGGAGTTTATTAAGAGCAGGACAGGGAAAGTATAACTATTAACAACAAGCTGTAGAGTGTAGAGAGAAACAACTGCAATTTTGTTTTGACGACTATTGATTTAGATACGTAGCTAGTTATGGTGAGCATTACAACAGCCCTGTTGGCAGCCAAGAGAGAGCCTGTATATACTAAACTTTCAAAATAAGTAGAAAACCTTCAGAGAAAAAGTAACATTTATGTTTTCATTAATTATATTTTTGCAAGTAACTTTGTTTTCATTCACAGGCGTACCAGTGGAGGACCCACATGGCAGCCCTGGCAGCTCTTTGCTTGCTGCTGGTGTTTCCACTGAGCAGCACCCAGAGCACCCTGCGGTCTGACCAGGAGATCAATGCTCATCGGGCCCCGGCAGCGCCACCTCCTCCTCCTCCTCCACCACCACATGTACGGGACCTACTCAGAAAAGAGGAAACCACTCATTTAAATGCAATGCAGACGTGTAAGTGTTGTTCAAAGAAATGTTGTTTAGTAGAGTTTTAAATATCTATCGTGTGTTAATGTCAGAGAGGCAGCATAGAATAGATAGAATACAGGTTGTTGTCCAGAGGAAAACTTGTCTCAGACATAGTGCTACAACACAAACATGTGACAGAAAAATAACAACGTAAGATCAACGAAACATCTAAGGACTTAAAAGAAAGACGCGTACACTGTACAGACAACACAACATTTTAAAAAGTAATCGTTATAATTAAAGTGTGAAGTGAAAAAAGGGCTGGTGTATTTATTGCACTTTGGCTATGTTATGCTAAGATTTCAGCAGCTTACTAATTAAAGCTTACAAAAGGACAAAAGACAGGAGTTGTGTGTGAAGAGTGTGACTCTGGTGGTCTTTGCTCCTCCACAGATGCCTATGTAGACAAAGATAATGCCAAAGTGGGTCTCTTCATCGCTGCTGCCATGGGAACCTTTGCTCTGATGGCTGCAGTGTACTGTATCTACAACAAGTTCTACACCAAACATCAGTACCTGCACACTAATCTTAATGACGACGCAGGTAGATTCCTTCATTTTTATTGAATTATTATTGCATTAGAGCCTCTTTCAGTCTTGGAACCAAATTGCATCGCCTACTGCAGTGTTTCTTTTGATGGGGGCAGGTGTGCCTCTAGGGGTACTTTGGAGGACTACGTGAGATATTTAACTAAATGTTTATTAGTTCCGAGGCTGTTGTCCAGAACAGTTGTTCCTCTCTATGTAGACTTTTTTTGTTGTTGTCTTTGGACCTATTCTTGCCTTTCTTCCTTCCTTTTTACTGTCCTACTATTTTTACTTCCTCGCTTTTTTCAAAGCGAGGAAACAAAATAAGTTTCACTTTTGATACAAAGTTTTGATGAAGTTTTTGATACTATTTTCAACCCCGCCTTACTTCCTTTTCTTCTTTCTGTCATCGTTTTCCAAGGTGTTGCCTTTTTTTTTTACTTCTTTTTTTTTTAACAGTTTTTGTCTCCTTTTCTCATTAGCATTTAAATGTTTTTTTCACTTACAAGACAGTTGTTTAGTGAATCTATCGCTGACAACGCTGTACTGTTCCTCTTTATGTAGACTTCTTTTTCTACCTAAAATGATGCGGTGCTGTTCAGGGGGTTCTTAGTTTTAAGAAACAATTCAAAAAGGGTACATTGCTGAAAAAAGTTTGAGAACCACTGCCCTACAACAAATGATACACAAAATATAAGAGAAGGAAAGATTAGATGGATATGAGTCCAGTTTTCTTTGGATGGAAGTTTTTCTTTGTTCCTGCTGAGGAGGCTCTCTGTTTATAACTTCACTTTATCACGCTGACAGAGAAGTTTCTATGCTCATAGTTGTCACTTTTCTTTGTTTTCTCTGTTGTGGTGCCACTTTGTAGTGAAGGCAGATAAGATATGTGTATTTTTACAACCATGCAGGTTTCTGACAGTCCCTGTAGGCCAGTGGTTTTCAAATCTTTTTCAATGATCCACCCCTTTTGAATTTTTACTTTAAGCCAAGTACCCCCTGACCAGTGCTAATCCTTTTTGGTAGTAAAAGAAGTCTATATAACTTCAAAAACAGTTACATAACTTCGAAAAACAACAACCTTGTAACTATTAAACCTTTTTCATCACACGTACCCCCAGCAGTCCTTCAAAGTACCCCAAGGTACGGTGGCCGACAGGGACAAACGCCCTGCAACTTCAGACAACACATTCAAATAGACAAAACACAAGCAAATTAAGAAAACAACTTCATTAATTTGACAACACGTGCAGCATTCAGCAAACGTGCTGCATACAGTACACACAACACAGCCAAATACATAAACTATAAAAACAAAAAAAATAAAAAGTAAAAGCACACAAACCACGAAAACAAATGCAACAAAAAACGCTGCATCCAGATTACACAACGGAAGTTCTCCTGGCTTCTAGAGGGAGCAGCTAAATGGAAAAGCTGGAGTTTCGACTATGTCTATGTGCATGTGTTTTGTGAAGTTGCAGGGCGTTTGCCCCTGTCGGCCACCGTACCTAGGGGTACACGTACCCCCCATTTGAGAAACACTGTTGTAGAGACCAACAGGATGGCGGGGATATTAAACATCTGCAAAATGTGTTGTGTTTGTTGACGTTGGGCAAAATGACTTCTTGGAACTAAAGCTCTTCCTGCTTGCTGCCATTCTGATATACTAATAACTGATGTTGCATGGTGTAGCTCTAATAGTAGAAATACAACAGAAAATGTGTAGTGGTGTAGTACATACAGAAACAGGACTGATCTTTTCTCTCGTTCTCCCGTTCAGTGGATTGTAAGGGTGTCTTATGATTCAATGAGAAAATGTTTACAGGAAATATCTACAATTTCCAAGTGACATTCCTTATGTATCTGTCTGCAGATTTAACTACAGACGCCAATGGCCCTCCCCCTGTGTTTTTCCACGGCTCTGCTGGCTCCAGTGCGGTAGATGTGCAGAGAGCTGGTTATGGCTCGCTCTCAGACACTCCATCCATCATCTCTATGCCACCCAGCCTGTCCCCTCCTCCCTCTGCCATGCCCTTCCCTCCTGTCTTCTTCTCCTCTCACTCTCTGAGAACTATATCAGCCAGGGATCTGGAGAAGAGCTGCATCTGATACTGAATGCTTAGTTAGCAGTGTGGAACTTTTGAATGACAGTGAAAAAAGTAGTTATTTGAATGTACACATTGTTTTTCAAAACCTATGCCTATTTGCAGGCAAACAGCTTTGCACACACAGCCCTACAGTAGCCACAAAAATAGGAAAATGCAGAACAATTAACTTTTTTTCAGCAACATTTGATGGTATTGCTGAAGTATCTCATCCACCTGCTGCAATTGCCAAATCTGTGAGTTATCATTGTCAACCATAGACCCCCTGGCCTGTTGCCACTTTACTGCCCATAACCACCACCAAATATGGACCAAACATTTGCCTGTGCATCACAACCATTAGTATAGTCATTAACTAGACCTTTCCTGCACCTTATCAAACACTACCCATCCTTTTAGTATGTGTCAAGTGTGGTACAAGAAACAATAAACTGTCCAGAGACAAAAAAAAAACATTGTGTTGCTCTTGTTTCATTTTATGGTAAATGGTAAAATCTGATTTAAACATATATATAACATTAATGGTGGCTTCCTTAAGTGTCCTAGTATGCCGTGCACAATATCAGGACTCTGAAACTGAGGCAGTTAAATGGAATGAAGCCATCATTCATTTTATTATTTACACTTGTGCTTTTTCTGCAGTGACAGGTCAAGATACGTCAGTGATTTAAAAAAAAAAGGCCTATTGCCTTTTGTCTTTCATGGACCTTTATTCCAGACTCAGCTACACCGTAGGACTACAGCTATCAGAATAAAACAAAATGTGTGCACCACTTATCATGCAAATTATATCAAAGAATTTGACAGTGATGCCATTCAATTCTAGTTAGAAATTAAAAAGAAAAAAGACAACAACAAAACACCACTTAACCAGGTCTTCCTAGAAAAAACTAAACAAAAATGCAAATAACAAAACAAACATATTTACAAGGGGGAACGTTTTTAAAAACAAAACTTCAAGTCATTCATGCAGTTAAATTTTGAAAGGATTGGTACATGGCATATTTATAACTGCAATGAAGTGTGTTTCTTTTAAACTAAATGTTCTTGATCACTAATAGTAAATATTAAAATTACCTTTTTGGTTTTGGGGCTCTTTTAGCCACTTCAATATGCAGTAAACTCCATATTGGTAGCCTATATGTAAAAGGAACATCACTGTAATAAGTTGAAGGTATTAGCAGTTCTCATAGGAAAATGCTTGAGGTAATGCGTAATGGCAGCTCTGCCACTGTTAGTATGACGCACAGGACTCATAGCTGAGAGGAGAAAGTAAAAGCACAAAATCTTGAACCTGTCTTTTATTTTTATATTATATTATTTTATAAGAATCCCAGGCTATTTAATCTCAAATATATCCAACTAGGAATCATAACAGCATCCTGGGAGCAGCCTGCCCCTCCCCTGTTACACACATACCTGGGAACTCTGATACTATGCTTCGATCGGGAAGTGTTTTGTCTAACTCTCTATCCAAGGCTTGTGCCGGTCCAGGAATAGCCGCTGCTTGAATAGTCAGTACTTACGGCTGGGAGAAAGGAAGTGACATGCTACCTTCCACTCACTACACACAATTTGGAGAGATTAGCGCGCAGGCAGCGGTAATCTGGTTTCAGCACCACGGCCAGAGCAACCGTTTGGCCACGAATCCTGTCGAAAGTTCCCACCTGAGCGGTGTGAACCTAAAGCGGACACCACAGAGTGTGAAGAGGTTAAATTGGACGTTAAAGACTCAAAGTGGGACTGACAATGTGTGCTCGGTGATTTTTAAAGGCAGTTAAAGCAGATTAAATATCACTGTCGCTGGCTACAGATTCCACTGCACAGGAAACTACGGGTTAGGGAGTTAGTCACTAAAATCAAGTTGCTATTTTATTTTGTTGTATTTTTTTAATTTCTTTTTTTCATGTGTGAGTGAGAAACAAGGGGCGGAGGTAGTAGAGGAGAAGGCTGTGCGCTCAATCGGGAGCGCGCAAAGTGTGCACATTGGTCGGATCCTGGAGTCGTGAGGATGGAGATCCGGCCGGACAGGTTTAAGGTCGTGGCGGCCAGGACTCTCGGGAAAATATACGGGTATGTAGAATCTACCTGGGACATAAAACTGGAAAATGTTAAAAGGCTGCAGGTGTTAGTACTTGCAGGTGTAATTACCTTGTGTTAAAAAAAAGAAAGTTTATATTTTGAATTTAGACTGTTATTTTAATTTATAACAGTCTAAAGTGGCTTAAACGTGATTGTATGTGAGTATTTGCCTTTAAAGAGAAGCAAACTGCTCCTTTTGAGATCAAGGTGTCCAGAGGCCTGGGTGAGGCCAGAGTGTGTTTGGATGGCCTGCCACAACATCTGTCCCTCTATGGGCCATTTAATCTGTCACATAAGAATCTGGCATACAAAATGTATCAATTTAAGCAACTGCAGTCATTCAGTGGCTGATGACAAAAACTAACAAATACGGTTTCTGAGCACACAAATGCTGTGAAGCTAAAACCTGAAACCAGTCTCCTAAAGTATCTTTCTCCTTTTGCTTCTGAGGAACAAATACACAGGATTAAGTTTCAGTTTAGGCCCATCGGTGTAAAATGAAGCCTCGGATCAATAGCTGAAGTCCTTTCTTCCTGGCTTTTTCTGCAGTGTTTTCACATTGCTAAATTATGGAAGGCTTGTCACGGTGTTATGTGGAGACTGGCGATTTTGTTCAGTTTCTTCACAAAGTATGTTTTACAAGGTTGGCCATTCTTCTAAAGAGAGTTAGGCCTACTATTTGTTTAGTGTAGGCCTACGTTTGTAGTGTTAGTGTTATTCTGTCTCCCCTGTCATTATGGGACAGCTTAAGGACACCTTCATTAACAATCAAAGGCTTCAACTTTTCAAAAATAGTCAAATTTATGATGATGGACTGATGGGTTCATGGTCCACGCTAATATGGTATAAAATAGGTCATTTTTGGCATCATGCGGCATTTTAGACCAACTAGACACATGCGCAAAGAATTGAAGTGTGAGTCTTTGAGAACTTCCATAGCTCTGCTTTACAATCAGTCCTAATGGCAATAAACTGTGTATTCTGTGACACAACTTATTCTCAGAGAAAAGGTGTGTGAAGTAATCAGGAGTCGGGCCAGTGATGGATATCTGAACGCGAGGAGGCATTGATGAACTTCCCTTCTTCCTCTTGGGATTTGATGTAGTTTCTAAACACTTAAATCCTCTCCAGAAATAGTCTCTGCTTGTCCAAGCTGTCGGCCCACGTAAATCCCTGCATGTCGTACACCTTGCACACCTCTCTCTCTCTCTCTCTCTCGCTCTCTCTCTCGCTCTCTCTCGCTCTCTCTCGCTCTCTCTTCCTAAGTAGCCCGACAGCTCGTCATCTTGTCCCTTCCCCCTTCAGGGCACCTCATAGCCAGGATTAGGCCACTCCACCCACGGCACAGAGCCCGCAACGGCCTATAAGCTTTCATTTCCGTGGAGCGCACGTGCTCTCAGATGTTTCCTTGGTACCTTGCTGCCGTGCGTAATGGGCACCGGCCCGTCCCCCGGTGCTGCTCTCTGCACGCAACATGCAACACATCCTTAACGGGTTCACAGAAAGCAGACGTAGCTACGTTGACTTACAGTTGTATTCTTTATTTTTTTTGCACGGAGTTGTATCCGTTGTTTTATTTGTTTTTAATTGTTTTTCCCATTCGGTCGTGTTTCTATTAGTTATAGCATATTCTAGTCCTGTTAGTTCCATTCATTTCTTTTTGGTTCTGTCTCAATCTATTAAGCTGTGCCATATTGTCTTTTCCTATTAAGCTATAATAGCGATTAAATCACCTGAAGTTGTGTCAACATAAGTGAGACCAAACAGAAGCTCTATCCCACTGAGGTAGAGCTCATAAAGTCACCTGTCATTTAGCTATTTATACAAGGGATGTAACACCAGGGAACAACTAAAAATGCCCCTCAAATTGTCTGAACCCCAAGGGGAAATGTCTTGTTTTGTCCAAACAGCAGTGCAAAGCCCCACAAGATAAATTGTTAGTACGATAAATTCACACTCACCCTTGAGAACTCTAAACAAGAGAATGTTTGAATAGTTTTTACGTAACAATGACTTCAATTACTAATCAATTATCAAACTAGTTACCAGCTGACTAATGGTTTCATTGACTAATGATTGCAGGTCAAATCTATGTACTGAGATTTATAAATAAATAAATAAATACTGTGCAAGTCCCCTTTGTGCTTCCTGCATCTCATTCCTGAATCTTTTTTTTTATCTAAATGACTTATCCTCAGTATAACAATTCAATTCATTTAACTAATGCAGATGATCTCCAAAGTGTACTTCAGTTGTGTGACTACAGTGTTCCTAACAGTCCACACATGATATTCCAACAATTGAAGTCCAGCAGGAAGTCCTTCGTAGTAGTGTCATTAAAGGAGCTTTTCAACCTTTAAACAATCTTCCCCCAGTTATTTGACTCTCTCTGATCCAATCAATGATTCCAAGCTGTTGACTCAACTGTGAACCAAGCTGCTGAACCACCCAGACCTTTGTCCTTGACGTATGAACTAAGAGATTAACTCAGGAATACTCACTTAGAATAGGTCATGGGAATTCAACTTTCCCATATTCCTACATGATTAAAAAAACCAAGCACTGTTTTAATTGGCTTGAATTATTTCACAGAAGTGTCGTCATGGTGTAACCAATACAACGAAAAGAACGTCAGATAGCTTGTGAGGATTACAACGGCTTTTCTTTAACTAAGGGTCAGTCATGAAAAGTTACTGCAGCAGATGCAGTATATGTGAAATCCATGTGGACATTCTCTGGATACTGCAAAATAAATTGGTGTTGAAGAAAAAGGAAATGTTGCGAATTGTGTGCGAGGCTGTGCGTGAGCCAGGGGAGTTGACGATAAAAGGCAGGGTTGAAGATGAAGAGGAGACAGGAAGAATGAAGACAGAAGCCCGCCCAGACAAAAATAGTCCAAGAGAGCCAGAGATATTAATAATTCAAGAGTGAGAATCATTAATACTTGATCAGTGTCGGAGACTGTTAGAACCTCTGCTTACAGTAACTAATAAAGCATGTATGTTGCATAACTTTGCAACTGTTATTTTACTGATGTAGTACTGTTGGCTGCTCTGAAAAAGAACACAAACTCCAGTCTTTTTGTCACTCAATATGTTAGTATCCATGTTTCAGTCTCTAGGGGAAGTACATCTTCTGCACCTAGATAGATGCAATAATGGTTGTATAAAGAGCAGCCGGTGCTTTTCTTTCACCATGGTGTTTCAGAACTGTGATTGTCCCTGTCCCCGGTGACTTGATTTAGCAGGGACATTCTGGTTTAGGACAGGGTTTGGTAGAACACATAGAGGAACAAAGTCTCACACAGCTGAGAGAATAAACCAGTTCTGTTCCTACCTTAGTTGGAATGGGCTATGTTAAGATGTTTAGTAGGATGTACAAAAAAGTAAGGCTATTTTTGTACAAACAATGGATTTTAAGGAGGTGTGTTGCCCCAGTGGTCTGCATCAGTTTAAATCTCTGCACTCTCTCTGCACCTCCAACCATCTAATGAGGTAAAACAAGCTATAACATTTTGGAAATAAATAAGGTAGCAAGGGAGTTTGCTAGTTTACTGCAAGCTACATTGCAGCTTTTTTTCTTTAGTTAACATTGCGAGATAGGGCACGGCTCTGCCGGGGGTCTGCACAGTCCGAGTGCACTTATGGTTTAAGCTGTGGTTATTTGTTTTTGTTTGAGTACATTTTGTTGTAATGGGGTTTTTCTTGGTTGGCCTGCAGTTTTGACTTTGGCAATTGTGTCAAAATTGGCAAACAGAACAGCATTACACTGTCAGTGGAAGCGGGACTCACCATGAAACACTGACCTATAACATTGTTTAAATTCAGTACGTTTGTCCCTGAGGATCTGATAATAATTTGCCAGTTTTCATATGGTTATATGATGTCAATCTCACATACAGTATTCAGTCTACACTGTTCTTCCAGTTACAGTAGAGATTCTAAACCCAACCATGATGAACCTTCCCAATGGCTGCTGTGGGAGCAGAGAACTGTTGGTGCGCCCCGGTGGATCAGTTGCAATAAAATCATAATGCACTTAAATGTGGTTCAGTTCTAGCCCAGGATCCCAGTCCCATTTTCTGTACTGTACAACCAGCTATCAAATAAAGTAGTCTATAAAATATACCCCCATCCCCCAATCCAAGCATTATTCATGCTCTGCGCTGTTGGGTGTTGTATATTGGCTGAAAGCTGGAGGGCTGAGTGGACTGATACACACTCTTTCGTACCGTTTGTATCTCTCTATGGTGGTTGTGAATTACATTAACCAGAGTAAATGAGAGGAAGTAGGGATATTTGCTTTTCACTTTTACACGTAGATAACATACATATGTATATTAAATAAAACTGTGATATAAAAGGGGCTCTATGCTGCATCATCTGGACCTGCGGTGCTCGAGTCTGAACTGAGAACTCAGCATTGCACATGTCATGTTTTATAGAAGACCTGCTGCGTTAAGATACATTTTTTATGCCTGTTAGACTGGAGGCTGGCAGAGGTCGTGGTTTTTCAGGGTTTCTCAGCAAGCCATATGGATGTTATAGACAAAAACAGAAAAAAAGAGTAGAGTAGTTAACCTTGTTTGAAAGGAGAAGAGTGGCATGGATGTACTCACACTGTACTCCTCCCTGTCGGCCAGTTCTGTCAGGAGATGGATGCTTGCAAAAACAATACCTGATATATTAAAGCCTGGAGAAGACAGGATAAGTCAAAGTTATGTCAGCAAGCTCCAGTAGTGGAAGGCTGACAGATAACTTTGCTGACTGTCTCTTGTTAAGATACTAGAGTTACCCGTCAGACTGACAGTGAAGGATTGTCTGAACATCTTTTATGAAGCCAAGCTGTCAGTCTACATGGACAGGATCTGTTTTTAGGGCAGTAACTAGAGTTTAAAAAACCTGGGCGGGTCACCGGCTGACTGTTTGCTCTTAAAGAAAATCCACAATATAAAAATCTAAGAGTAAACTACATGTATTTTCCTTTTGAGAGCTCAATAACTGTTATAAATGGGCAGTTGAAACATTTTTTATAAAACAAATATATACAAATAAGTTGTTGGATCAGCAAACAGTACACTGACTATTTGGTGTTTTCCTCAAATGTTACTTTGTTTTGGTGTGTGTTTGCCAGGTTGCTTCTGTGGTAAGCTATCTTGTTAGGGCAAGGGTTGCTATGCAACATTGCAAAGAGATGTTTCAAGTGATAGATATCCCAGACAATCACATCAAACTACACAAGGAGTAGTAGGAGGAAGGACCCCCTCAAAAACAAGATGTCACATCTCAATGGGTTATTCCTAATAACGAATTTCCAATATACACAAGGTGACAGAAGAAATATACAAAGTACACATACAGTACTTTTACATATTACGTTTTCCATTCCTTCCCTTTTGGGGTTTCCAATCCCTTCTTAACAGAGCTCTTGAGAAGAAGCAGGAAAATGGCGAGACGATCGAGTTGTCGGCGGAGGGCCGGCCGGAGAGGGTGGAAGAGAAGGAGATGCCCGTAGTGGACTGCACATGCTTCGGCCTGCCCAGGCGCTACATCATCGCCATCCTCTCCGGCATCGGCTTCTGCATCTCCTTTGGTATCCGGTGTAACTTGGGCGTGGCCATCGTCAGCATGGTCAACAGCCACACCGTCTTCAGAGACAACAAAGAGATCATAGTGGTGAGTGGCAGTGGACGAGGTGGGACGTCCACGTCAGCAAGGCAAAATAAAAATGATTATAATGTCTAGACTATTTATATAGATGATAAGGGACACACTATATTGCCACAAGTATGTGGTGGTTTCCTCAGATTTTTGTGCACTTCCAATGTTGCATGGGGAAAGTCCTTTCCTATTTCAAAGTGAGGAAGAAGAAATGATTTTACTAGTTTACAGTCTCTTACTTATTAATGATGCAAATGGAAATGGTCAGGTCAAAAAAAGGATTTGGTCATCCTAAAGTCTGTCAGTCAATGTTCCAGTCAGTGGGGTCATCAGCGTTAAAGTTTGACACAGCTAAGGGATGTGAAGGAAAGTTGCGAGAGATCAGGGGTCGAGCACATGCCCCAGGGAGACCAGTGATCAGTCACATCAGTTATCTTGTTTTGATTGTTATTCTTTCAGCTGTTCTGTTTCGGCAGAGAAAACATCACCTCGGTATGTTTCAGGGATCAAACTCTTATTCAGGTGTATGTGCAGATTGACAATGTTTTGCCTCCCAACAGAAAGCTCAGTTTGACTGGGATCCAGAAACAGTGGGAATGATTCACGGCTCCTTCTTCTGGGGATACATAGTAACCCAAATCCCAGGAGGCTTCATCTGTCAAAAGTTTGCAGCAAACAGGTCTGTTAATCAGCTATTAAAGGTGTGCAAGGGATAACTGCACATTTAGTGTATGTACTGTACTGAATGTATCTTCCTGTCTCTATTCTTTCCTCTTCCAGAGTGTTTGGCTTTGCTATTGTGGCCACGTCTTGCCTGAACATGCTCATCCCTGCAGCCGCGCGGGTGCATTTCGGCTGTGTTATCCTTGTCAGAATATGTCAAGGACTCGTGGAGGTGATTAACTCTGTAGCTTCCTTATAAACACAAGAAATGGGTAACAAGAACAATGTATATTTACATTTTAATAGGCACCTTTGTCATAGTGTAATGTTTTCCCTATCCTGCAGGGGGTTTCATATCCAGCCTGTCATGGCATTTGGGCAAAATGGGCACCACCTCTTGAAAGAAGTCGCCTGGCCACAACAGCCTTTTGTGGTGAGTACCTGTTTCTCTTGTTGTTTTCACTTTAAGAAAACATATCTAGTTTAATACAACCACAATTAGAGATGAAACTAGTAGTCGATTGACCAATTAGCTGATTCACTACTAGCAACTACTTTGATAATCGAGTTAACGTTTTCAGTTATTTTCCAAGAAAAAATGCAACCAACATTTGATGGATCCAGTTTCTCAAAAGATGATTCCAGTCAGAGAACGCAATTTTTCACAACTGTTTGACATGCTACAGAGGACACAGTTAAAGGCCCCATTTTGTAAAAATATAAATACTGTGAAAGTCTCGAATTTCTCAATCCACGAGCCGTCAGGGCTTCTGTACAGTTGGGATGTCTATGGGTAGAAAGTGTCGGTACTGTGCTGTTACAATCATTCCACCATCTGCAATGATGGGACAGAGACGCCAAGCGTGTAGATTTGCGACCAATCAGAGCGGACTGGGGCTTTTTTGGAATGGGGTGTCAAGAGACAGGGATCAAAACAGAGCGTTATAGATATAAGGTGAATACAGGTATATCAAGACAGACATAATGTGTTTTTAAGGTTGCCAGATTAATTAAAATGAAGTGAAATTGCAGCCCATGTGTCTTTTTTTTGCTAGGATCTTATGCTGGTGCTGTGATTGCCATGCCATTAGCTGGAATCCTAGTCCAGTACTCAGGATGGTCATCAGTCTTCTACGTCTATGGTAAGAGACCCTAGACCTTTAGACTCGAGGTGAAGAAAATCAAAAGTACAGACTTTACACAGAGGCTACCTTTTTCCGACCAAGCCATAACTTGGGAAACTGCACATTAACTTTCGTAACTGAAAGCACCTAATTAGGCTATGACTGATTTCAATAGTTGTGTAATGACCAGTGTTTTAGTCAAGACCATGTAAATCAAGACCAAGTCATCACCAAGAACAGTGTATTAAGACCAACACTTTTAAGGGTTGGTGCGAGTAAAGTAGGAAAAGTCTAACCAACCAGTATATACACAACTAGCTTATATGTACAGCTTATATTTCCTGAACCACTTTGTGTGAGGTGTGATTAGATTTCTGAAGAGTTTGAGGCTAGCTTGCTTCACTGGTGTCACTTACAGTTAGCGTACCTTTCTTTATGGTTCCTTTCTAAGTGCTGAAAAAAATTTGAGGTGGTCCCAGCTGTCTCAATCAGTGTTACATTGCAGAGTTTACACACTGCTGCGTTTTCTATTACATTTTGTTTTGCAAATAACCTCCTTACGGTTTAAGTAGCCATATTATAATTTAAAGCCGGAAGTTTTACATCCAATCACAGTAATGACCTTAACACATAAATCAGACAATGCACAGGCCAGGCAGTTTAGGGATCTCCCTGCAGCTTTGGTCTTGACCAATTTTGAAATACAATCCTGAGCCCTCTTCATCTGAGACTGAGACAAGACCCACTAAAAATGTGGTCGATTCAGTGACCGAGACTTTCAAAACCCAGATCTTGAGTACTACACATTAGTGTAGACACATGAATCTAGCATTCAATTCAATCCCAGTCCGTACCGGGGCAGAATCTACAGTCAAGGTGTCTCCTTTCACAGCTTGTTCTTTCTAGTCTTTCTTTCTAGTTTTGACTCCTAAATTACTCCTCTTTCTCCTTCCTTCCCTTCTCCCCACAGGAACTTTTGGCATCATGTGGTATTGCTTCTGGATCCTGGTGTCTTATGAAAGTCCAGCAGCCCATCCCACTATCACTGAAGAGGAGCAAAAATATATTGAGGAAAGCATTGGGCAATCGTCACAACATGCAGTAACGGTCAGTACATAGAGTAGATTTCTCAGGTACAATAAGATGCAAACACTGCATCACACCACGTTAGCTGATGTTACCAGCACAGATGTATCTGCTCTGTAATTTACATTTCCCTCAATCGAAGGTGAAAGCACATTTTTAGTTTTATGCTAAATGTTGAAATAAGGACAAAATTGCAAGTAGATTTGAAGGAAGAGTGTAGAGATGGGAAACAAGCAGAGCTTTATCAGAGAAATAAGGGGGGAGCTTAAGAGGGTGTCAAACTTTATCATGAGCTGATTCTAATAATATTATAAATGAAAGAAACACATAGATTTTGAAAGTTTTTATCATCTTCTGCTCATTTGTGCATGCATTCATGCATTCAATTTGCTCCACCCATCCTCTTGTTGTGTGTCCTGCTTTTTTAACAAATAAAGTGGTCATTAATTCAGTTAAACAGCATTTTATTTGTTGATTCTTAAGAATTCCATTTCAATACAGTGAAATAAGTCATGCATTTTTCTTTGTTAAAGAAATTCAACACACCATGGAGGTGCTTCTTTACGTCCATGCCAGTGTACGCCATCATTGTGGCTAATTTCTGCAGAAGCTGGACTTTCTACTTGCTTCTCATCAGCCAGCCTGCATACTTTGAGGAGGTGTTTGGGTTTGAGATTAGCAAGGTAACAGAAACCAGATGTACTGCACCAGAAAAAATACAAACGTTTCCTCAAGTACAATAACATGACGCTGCTGAGAAAAGTCTGCTTTCTGTGTTTATTTCAGTCACCATAGGCTATCCTCAGAGGTCTTAAATCTATTACAGAACATATTTATATTTATTTTGTTCTCTCTCTAGGTGGGCATAGTTTCTGCACTTCCTCACCTTGTCATGACCATTATCGTGCCCATTGGTGGCCAGATTGCTGACTATCTGCGCACCAACCAAATCATGACCACCACTAATGTCAGGAAACTTATGAACTGTGGAGGTAAGAAAGGGCCAAAGAGAAGTGAAAGCAAAACTAGATTTGCAGATAAATGCAGTACACAAGAAATGTAGCTGACTTGCTGTGCTCATAATAGAAGGAAGTTTTCTTTAAAGACTTTAAAACTAGAACCATAATATAAAAAAACGTACTCAAACTATGATATACAGTATAATGCCATTTCAGAGCTTTCTCTGAATATAATTAGTTTTTGTAAGTGTCCCATTTCTAGTCACAAAGCTGGTTTAGTCATGTGATGCTGATAAACTGCACAGTAACTCACTGGCTAATTATGGAGTTAACTACAGTATTTAGTCATCTATGTAAGAAAACATTTGCTGCATAAGGGAAATGATGACTCACTGTAAATGCAAAAGCCTCTGTCTGCTATTTTTGAACTACACCAAGAAATCGATAGCAAAGTGAAATGGAGAAGCGTACAGTGTACACATCACTTTTCTGCAAGCTGTCAGGACAGTGGGGAGAGGTTAGTCAACAGCATTTCATGAAAAAGGAGAAGAGGAAACTGTCAAGAAAAATGGCTTCAAGCTGACTCAAAAAACATCTTGCATTGAGACTTAATGTTATCCATTAACACATTAAACTCATTCTCTGTTTCTATTCTATTGCTCTACATAAGGGTTTGGGATGGAGGCAACCCTGCTGCTGGTGGTGGGCTTCTCTCATACAAAAGCTGTTGCCATCACATTCCTGGTCTTGGCTGTGGGTTTCTCTGGCTTTGCAATTTCAGGTGAAACCATGTTTTTTTTTTATTCTTACTGTTCAGGACACTTTCTGTGTCAATGTATCTACATTGCCCCCATCAATGTCAATAAGACCCTTTTTATCATCTTGTTCTTTTAAACCTTTTGGCCACGAATACTACTATAGAATTTGTAAAGCTTGTGAATATATAACCATTTCCTATAATTTTATTCAATAATATTGTATTTATCCTTCCTCATAAGGTTTCAATGTCAACCACCTGGACATTGCACCGCGCTATGCCAGTATCCTTATGGGTATCTCCAATGGTGTGGGCACTTTGTCTGGTATGGTTTGCCCACTTATAGTTGGTGCCATGACAAAGCATAAGGTAAACATGTGTGTTGTAAAATACACGCTAAAATACATTTCTGTCCTCAGTTTGTTGTGTGAGGGTGTGTTTCTGCTTATTTAAGTCAACAGTGCATCTCTACCTGACTTTGGTAATAGGAAATGTTTCTAAAACAACAGAAGAGGTTCCGCTTCCACAAAAAGACTTCTTTTAAATATTGCCATTTTGCATTTCCAACAGTCTCACAGGGAGAAACAGGGGGATCGGATCAATATTCATTTCATTTTGCACTGAAAGTAGCTCAATCGAACAGAGGTCAAGCCAGAAGTAAGGTTAAATCTCAAGGTGTTTAAGCATTTTATTGACCAAAGTAAAAGGTTTTCAGGGTTTAAGGAAATGTATCGGCACAATATATCGGCAAGTCTCTCTTTGATTGGTTTGATTTAATGTGTTGAACACAAACGTTTTTTCATGCTAATGATTGCTTCCCCTTTTTTTCTTCTGACTCTCCTTGGATAGACGCGGGAGGAGTGGCAGGGGGTGTTTCTTATCGCTTCGCTTGTTCATTATGGAGGTGTCATATTCTATGGTGTGTATATTTCCCTCTTTATTTCTGTTTCCACTCATTCCTCCATAACCAGAGCATTAGGGTGTTTAAGTATGCAACAATCTGTACATTGTTCTTTGTGCAATCTCCTGAAGATTGTTTGTCAAAAGTCTGAATACTCCACGAAAACTCTGTATCTTACGGACTGATAATGTCTCTGGGCTGCAGGTCTCTTTGCATCTGGAGAGAAGCAATATTGGGCAGAGCCGGAGGAGCTGAGTGATGAGAAATGTGGCATCCTGGATGAGGATGAGCTTGCAAACGAGACAGAAGAGCTGTATCGCACAACTGGCGGGGGAGGCTACGGAGCCATGAACCAGGGAGGGGATCCCAACGGCGCCGGAGGCATGGGGGGAGGAGGAGGCTGGGTCTCAGACTGGGACAAAACTGAGGAGTATGTACAACCAGCCGGAACCAATAACTACCTTTATGGAGGCGAGGGGGACCAAGGGTTAACATAAAACCAGCAGATCTTCTGCCCATAGCCTTTAGTGAGGCAGAAACAGTACATCAACAGCGTGGAGTTTCACCTAATGGCATGAAGAACTTTGAAAGTGCGGATTTAAAAACGAATGTGGGAGGGGACCATTTTCAACAAGTCTGACTGTGTTATCTGAACAAAACTGAATTCAAAGAGACTCCACAGTGGAGGTGAAGACATTAGTAAATGTAAAATGTGTGTTTGTGCATTTCTGTACCTTGTGTGACAATTTAAATAACTTAATTTAGGACTCTTCGCCCTCTCTGCAATCTGTTTTGGGGGCGGCTTGTGTTTTAGGCCTGCTGTGGCTTTTTTGATGTTTATGGACTGTAATAATTGTAGAAATTTCTATATTATCCGACAGGATTTCATTTGTATGCCTCTAACTTATAATTTAATTATTACAAATCCTTGGGCGCACATTAGATGCAAGCGCAGTTCTACTGTTGGGTGAAAACCTGTTGAGTTTGATTAATTGGGTTTAAAAAAGGTTTCATAAATAGTTGTTGAAATTCCGCAAGCAGAGTATGTCGATCCATTGAAGTTAAAATTGGGGAAAAACAACACTGGAGCTACAAGGTTTTCACACAATGTTATGAAAGCTTTTTTTTTTTTCAAAAACAATGTTTTGTCCTTGATGTGCACACTTTTAAGAAAACACGTAACTTGTGCCAATACAACAAAATATTTAGCTCTGTAGTATTGGTTTACTCATCCACTGAGAAAATATTTGAATATAATAACACTTGCAAATGTTACTGTACACAGCTTTCTGTGATGTCTAAATGGCCCATGCTGATATTTTTAGACGTGGCATTTTGATTTCCAAAAGAAAATGTGCAAAAATGTTTTATTTACTAGGTCTCGAACCAGTCTGCCTGTTGACAAACTGGGGAATAAAAATGCCTCGTATAGTTTAGAGACACTTTTATGAGGTCTCCTTGAGGCCGTTTTCTTCACAATCCAACAACCTTCACACATGCCAGTCTCTCCTCTCTGTCACGGTCTCTCAAGGCCCAAAAAACACTGTGGCAAGGCTATGCCAATTATGTAGCAGAAGTCCAATTTGAAAACTGATATGTTAAATTACAGTAAATAAAAGATCAATCATCAATAAAAGGTTGATTATGGACATCAACACAATGACATTCCGTCTATGAAGATTAATTTATGCATTCAGGTAATTGTAGTTTCAACAAAGCTTTAATTAACAAACACTACATTAAAAATATAGAATACAGATGTTCCAATGTTCATTCAAACACCTTCATCAGTTGTTAAGTGTGCATAGGAAGTAACTCTGGTCTTAATATACAAGGCAATCACATGATGATTTCAAGCACATGAGGAATTTGTTTTACTTTTGTTAGTAGATGATCCAATTTTCATAGCTATAGCCCCCCAAAAAAGGTATACGATTGAAACAAAAACTTATGTAGATAGGGCTGCAACTAACAATTTTTTAATTGTTGATTAACTGGTCGATTATTTACTCGATCAATTGATTAGTTGTTTGGTCTAAAAATGTCAGGAAGCTCCAGCAGCTCTAGATCATGGAACAGTATCACTTTGGCTGATACTGTTCATTGAAAGGAGTAGTTCACTGATAGATTAAATGTTAGGGTTTTTATTGTTTTACTCATTTTTCATGAATTTAAATTTTTTTCTGGATTGTTAACTAAAACTGAGTATGTAAAACTCATGTACACGTGGAAAATATTGTATAATAAAACCTAGAGGTGATCATTCCTGTACAATAATTATAGTTATTATTAATATGCAGTTTATTCTTGTGCATTATTCCAATTGTCATGTTGTAATGTTTAATATTAGTTGCTTAAAAAAAACGATTACAGCTGAGTTAGATTTTTAAGCTTTATATTTATTTTTTCAGCACCTGTTTTGTCTTGATCAATTCAACTTTTCTTGTTTTCACGTATGATTTGGGCACTGAAATGTAGGTCTATAAACCTTTGGATACATAGTTTCATGTTACAAAGAATGCTGTACTCCACTCCAGACAATGTGTCAATCACTGAGATAATCTATAAAAGCATGAAAATGAAGAAGAAAAATAGATTATGATGGCACTAGAACAAGGGACTCTTCCTCAAAAGCATGGTATTATCCTGCATCCGTCTGCCAGTGAGAGAAATAGTAGTTACCTGGACGTAACTCCAGCTCTTCTAACAGGTTTTACCATTGGTTTACCACATCAGATCTCCACCTTGGCACCCTGAAACTGATCTTTGCACTAGCTGCCCACTCAGGAAGTAGCAACCATAGTCAACCAGTTAACCATAGTCCTATCAACCAAAGTTAAAATGCCAAAACAAAGAAAGCAGAAGGTGACCTAAACCTGGCTGCAATTAGGGACATCAGGCGGAATTTCTGGCAACACTTAAATAATCCCGGAAATGGATTGTGGACTAGGGCTATGTAGGCCTACATAGCCTACATTATCTTACATCCTGGTAGGGCTGCAAAAAAAGTATGGAGTATTAAAAAATGCCTTGTCATTTAATACCCAGTTTCAATACCTAAGGTGTAAATATTATCAGCGTCAGCTACATCCAGGTAACTACAATTTCTTTTTTGTACTATGTACTCTAATGGCCTTCGTTCACCGGCGGCAAAGGATGTTAGGGATGTGATGGAGGCTTCTACCAGCTGGTTCCAAATCTGATCCCAAACAATCCAGACCCAACTGCTGAATGGGCGAAAGACGTCAAGTGGAAGTCACTGAGCACCACGAGCCTATGGGTGCCACAACCCAACCGTAGCCTACACTCCAGGGTCGGAGCAAAAAATTACCAAAAGGCATCAATTGGACTCAGATGGTGCCTTCATAAAAGTTTCACCAAGCACAATCATGTGCAGCAGCCCATGGTGCACCACTAGGTAAGCAGCTGACATCAGTCGGCCTCTACCTGGTGCCTCCTGCCAATTAAGGCAGGACAAGCTGTCCAGGTAGCAACGTGTTCCCATCAAAATAGAGAGTAACGATGATACAATTGGTACAACACGATACCTGTATATAATAGGCTATATATGTATGTATATATAATATAACGCATGACTAATTAAATTTTGGTAATATTATAGTCGTTACAATCTCAGTAACGCGAGTTACAACGCATTTTAACGCAACATTTCGTGGTGTTTTTTTCTTTTGAAAATTCACTTACACCGCGAAACAGTACAGGTACTTCAGCATTGACAGCACGTGTGTCCGAGCTGCTGACACAGAAACATGTCGGGAATTAAGGCTGAGGCTTGCTACACATAATTTCATTACATTTTATCAGCCGTGGAGAGTAACTATGCCTGTAGTGGAGTGGCTTCAAATGACGACCGTGTTTTTTACTGTAACCATTGTTGAGTTATAAAAAAGTTATAAACTTTGTATGATGCAGCCAGGATAGGATTAAGAAGCATTTGGTCTGTTAAGAGGTCAGGATGGGCCTTTTTCTTGTACCTCACCTACCCCCTCTGTCTCTTCCAGATAAATAGAACTGAAAACTATTTAACATATAGAAAGAACCCGATTGTTTCACACCAGGAAGTAGCCTTATGTCTCCTGTCCCCTTGGGTCCTGGTCTAGGCTAAGACAATACAATGCTAATTAAACTCTTGATGTTAGTTTCACATTTACACAACAGAACCTTTTGTTCTGGAACCAAAACGAGCCCCAAAGGTGCAGTATTAGAAGGCAAGTTGTCATTGGTCAGCAAAGATGCACACAGCATGTTGTCATGACAACATCGGACCAATGAGAATGGATTTGAATGTGCCAGGTGAAAAAGAACCGCCCAAAGGTGCAGGACATAAATCAGAGTGTTTTAGGGATTTTCATGACTGCTTTCACGTGACTCCGTCAGGGGGAAGCGTGGATCCAGTCCGCTGCAAGCTGCAGGGTATTCATGTTTGATGTGTCTGATCACTGGTTTCACGTGACTCCATCAGGGGGAAGCGTGGATCCAGTCCGCTGTCGGCTGCAGTGTTATTAGGTTTGTCTGTATTGTCTTTGTGTCTGATTGTCTTTGTCTTATCATCTTCATCACTGCTGTTGCATTAAACCTTTTCCTAAATTCTCAATTCGACCCTCAGCCTCCTGTCCCTCAGAGATCCGAACGAACGCGAAGTTAGTTATAAATTTCTAACACCATTTATCAGTATATTGCAGTTTTTCAAACTAGATAGTGAACAAATTAAACTTGACGAACACGTTCTGTGTCGAGCGGCTCACGGTTGTCTCGGTAAGCTAGCAAGAGTAGGCTACACAACAAAAAACATCCGTGTAGGTTGCTTCAAAACAAAAGCACTTCCGGTGACGGTTCGCAGTAAAACTAAATTCCTGTTAAACAGATAAGGTAATGTACGTTTTCACGTATCAGCTGTAAATAAAGTACTATAATAATAACGTAAATAGTGAGTCTTAATCACACTATTATTGACCACTTCCTTAAGACAACCTTAGTTTTAAACCAAACAACATGAATTTCTTATTCAAGTGCTTTACAAACATTTTACAACAATGCCATACTGTAATACTAGTTTAATTGAGTATTTTCATTTTCCCCTACTTGCCTATTGTACGTTTTAATTATATATTTGTATTGTTTTACTTCGCATATTCATATATAGTACATCTTACAACATTTTATAAAATAATCTATTATATTAAAGTGGATAAAGAGGAGACTTTATTGATCTGGTAGTGAAATTCACACACTAACTGCAGAGCTGCCAACTTTTCCCCAAACATTGGAGTGAGATTTGGGGGGGGCGACCCATATTTTGCCGCGTACAAAGCAATTTCTTTAGGTCTTTATCCTTCAGGGTTTAAATTGGGATTTGTTATATGTGGGAGGATGGTGCTCTCCCTAGGGGGGTCTGGGGGCATGCCCCCCCCCAGGAAAAAATGTAGAAAAATAAACCATTAAATGGCACTTTCTGGAGAGTTTTTTTGCAAAAAAAGGTAGAAATCAAGTGTTACATGATATGTGCGAAACTGTAGGGTTAAGAGCCTTTGCATTGTTGTAGTATCAACAGGTTTTAGGGCATTTAGCATTTACATTATTTACATTATTAATTTCTTATGATATAAGAACTGACCCAGACAATGTGCCAAACATAATGAACCACATGAAGAGACAGTAGCATATGTCAGCAACAGCTGAGAAGATTTGGGTCTGTGGTGAACAGGTCCAGGGGTCCCTGCCTGGTGTAGGGACCAGGGACCCAAAGTTAAATTAACGTTGAGGGATAAACTAAGACCACTGAAATTCTAAAGAATGAGAACCACTGAATTACATAAATTCTAATCCTTTAACCTTTGTGCCAAGGCTCAATAATGTTTGGCCCTCATCCTCTGGGCCCACTTACTGTATTTACTTTTTGGGGAAAATAAAGACAATTTTTTCATTTTATGAAACACTGAATGAATTATTTACAGTTACATTTAGAGATGCACAGAGGTTAGAGAAGCACATTAGTGGCCCAACGTTGCAGTATCGTATATAGTATAGTATAGCTCAGATGTGTTTCATCAGATTTCTCTTCATGTTTACAACTATGTGCACATTCAAAATATAACTCCTCCCATCTCGTTTGTCCGAGATTTGGAGAGTTGTAACATAGTCTGCTGTGAATGTTATTTCTCCGTTGATATGGAGAAATCACATAATAAAATAATATCTCATTCAGACCGTCTGACAGAAACAGAGGCACATTTGGGTCTCTGGTCTCTGACAGAGTTTCGAGGTGGCTGTATGCTGCTCATTATCGGAGGTCTACGCATAGATGCAACGCGTCCCTGCCCCCAGCAGAGCGGGTCCTCTAAAATGAACTGAAGTTCCTACGCTACCAGCCGCGCTGCTCACCTCTATCTTTACAGAGAGAGGGGGGACACGAAGCGACGGACGGGTCTGTGATACTCAGAGCTACCTGAAGCCGGGGAGGGCTCTTTAACTCCCCCTCAGTCTCTGAAAGCACAACTACTCGATCGCGAGTGGCTCAACAGGTAGATCTATAGATAAACTCATCTTTCAGAAATTTGACCGACCGGGTTGACACTTCAGCGTGAGAAATCGGGGGTGTGGCGTGTGAGCGTGTGAAACCAGTCAAATGCGTGTGTCTCACGGCCAATGCGTGAGAGTTGGCAGCCATGCTAACCGCCAAGTCAAACTTCTGGTATTATCTTGGTGAAAGTAGTGTAACGCATTACAATCTAGAGACAGTAATATTGTTATATAACTAATTACTCAAACATGACAGTAACTGGTAATCTATAATATATTAGCTACATTTTGGATGTAACTTATGCCCAACACTGCTCATACCTAGCTAGCTATGGTCGTTGGACGGATAGCGTTAGGTTGTTCTGAAGTCGCCATCTTTTCCGACATCATGACAAAAGTAGTTTTAAGCCCATGTTGCAGGGTTAATTTTAGTTTGTGGTTTGAAGATAGTCCTCGGTTACACGTCAGCAGTAAACACGTCAATGTTGGCGGATTTCAAGCGTTGAGTTTGCTAGCAAACAAGGCTAACGTTACAAACTACCAACCAACACGCTCTTTAAGTAGCAACAGGCGTAACAGAGACTATTGTTTTACTCGCTGCAGTCAAGGGTAAGTTAAGTTTATTTATTATAACACCGTTCAACCTTAATTGCCAGAAAACTTGTCCAATAACCACACAAGTCTATATTGCCAGTGCCATAAACTCTTTGCTAGTTACTTTGCATCAGAAAAAGGCCATGCATCCACTAAACTACCGTGTTAAATAATTTTAAAATGGGAAAGCACAGTATGCCACGACCACGACACCTGTTTCAGGGTAGATAGCATTGCATTATTGCTTTTATGCTTTTAGAATTGCTTTTATTTTGCCCATTAGTGTTGCTTTATGTCTCATTTCAGAGTTTTGGCATCTGTTGGAATCAACAATGTGGTGTTTAAAAAAGGGCCGGTCCTGTTTACTGTGCAAATAAAGCAATGGGTAGGTGTTTTATTTTATTCCCCAAAAGTTGATTCAATCAACAAAACAAATCAACAATCAGTTTTGTTGATTTGTTTTCCCTTCATTTTCATTTCCCCCTCTGCATCAGAAACCGTTAGAAAGATTACACCTGGGTTGTAAATGTAATGAATTGTGATTCTTGAACCTTCATTGGCCTTTATTGATTGAAATTCAAAAGGCATCCAGAAGTTCACGATTTCCATACAGATTGTAATTGAGTGATTGTACAAACCACACATTTAATCAAAATGGATTTATTGCAGCACATAAAATACAACAGGAATGACACTCTCTCTCAAGTTCATCAATATTATACAATTTTTAAATTTTAATGCAACTGCAGAAATTATAGAAATATCACAAAAAGCGTTGGGAAGGTAAATACATTTTAAGACACAAAAGTCAAATCACTAGACTATTCTCCATCTACAAATGAAACTATATAATTTTATAAGGAAAAAAGCAAATACACATTCAATAAAAAAAATGTTAAAAAAAGCCCTGAAACAGTGAAAATCTTCATTATGCTGCTTAATTAAAGCTGCTGTATATATATATGATGACTATCTAGGATGGATGTTAGTTAGTTGACAGGATCAGAGCTGATACAATATATGGTGTTTTTGACTAAATTAATGACTTTCTTTTCTGCTAACATGTGATGGCAATTTATATTTTACAGAATATAAGGAAGGGCATCAATTGTTACTGTAGTTACTGTCTTGTTGTATTATTAAGCAGTCTTGCTCTTTTTTAACTAACTTTTGTTGTTAGGTCAAACTATTTCTCTTATTATCTAAGATATTTTACACGCATTTTTAGGCTTTTCTTACAGTCTGACACATATATTTCTGCAGATTTCTATTCAGAAATCCGTGACACAAAGTCACCCAGAGTTACTTACATTTCTTGTACAGCACTACATTGTTTAACTTATCATTGAATTTGAACTTCAGGATTGTAACTGAGACATTGCTTGCCTTCTCTGGTTTGCGGTAAAAGGGATTTTTCTTAAGATAAAAGTTATGAGACCTATCTTTCCTTTCACGCCTCAGACTCATGGCTCCTCGGCCTTGGCCTCCACCTTTTCCTCCACTATCTAATATTCTCACTCTTTCTCCTTCTTCTCTACTTCCTCACTCATCTCACCTGCTGCCCCCTCCATTCCCAAGGTGTGGTATACCCCCTCTTTCCTTCCCTCTTTCTTCAGTGCTTCGTATCCCCCCCCTTCTCCTGCTGCCCCCTCCATCCCCAGGGTATGGTATACCCCCTTGTCCCTTCCCTCTTTCTTCAGTGCTTCGTATCCCCCCCCTTCTCCTGCTGCCCCCTCCATCCCCAGGGTGTGGTATAGCTCCTCTTTCCTTCCCTCTTTCTTCAGT
Source organism: Etheostoma cragini (assembly GCF_013103735.1). NCBI lineage: Eukaryota > Metazoa > Chordata > Actinopteri > Perciformes > Percidae > Etheostoma > Etheostoma cragini. Next base: position 12,248,726 of record NC_048427.1, on the reverse strand, counting down.
GCTTCATACCCTCCCTCTCCACCAACTGCCCCCTCCATCCTAACAGTGTGGTACTCCCCCTCTGTCATTTCCTCTTTCTTCAGTGTCTCATATTCACCCTCTTTCTTCTGTCTGCCTGGTGCTTCTGGGTGAAGGGTGTCGTACTCGCCCTCCTTTTGGCCACCCTTACGCAACATTTCATATTCGCCTTGTGACTTCAATGGCATATCCTCGTAAATCCGTCCTAATAATGAGAAAGGAGTGCATATGATGCTTTCAGTGTGCTTACATAAAACTAAAAAGAGGTAGTAGTTACTCACCTGTGGCATGTCTCTTCTTATACCGTATGAGAACAAAAACAGCTACTAAAACTAGAACCACAATCACCAGCACGATGACTACAACTGTTATAATGAATGTTGGCACTTGATCTGAAACAAAGACAAAAAATACATAACAATAAATATTTGTGACCCTGTGATAGTTCATAATAGTTGAATTTCCATTACTTGTGAGTATAAAAGTGTACGTTGATATATGAATTTTGAAGCATGTGACAACTAACAGAGCTCTGACGGGCCAAATAATATGCAGGCAAACTGAAGTTACATTGTTTAGTACTTCACTACTGAAAAGCTGTACAGCTCACATGAGTTGCATTAAAAAATGGTCAGAATCGATGCCTGATATCCAGAGACATCCTGACGTATAATCCCTAGCATTGGTTGAGATCCAAAAACACTGGATCCTGCAATCACCATAATGCAATTCTATTGCATAATTAATAGACCTTCCCTGCTTGGTAAATGCTTTTTTCATCCTCCTTTATGTAAGAAACTGTGACTTACAGTTTGTCCAGGTTTCTATTAAGAATTTAAAGTCTCCAAACGGAAGGTAACTCGGGAGACATCATCAGGGTAATTTCTTTAGACGGTCACAAAATACGTGTTCTTGCAGGCTAGGCAGCACTCATGATGAGTTAACCGCTCTAAATTTGTATACATATATCAGGGGGAAACTATGTCATAGACCTTAAGCAAACAAAAAGCAGGAACTCACAAACATGACCAATGCTGAGAGAAGACCTCCCGTCGTTCCACACTGCTCTACATGCATAAGTACCACTCTTTTTTGGCATTATGAATCCTTGGTTGTGAGTCAAAAGTGTCCATGGCTGACCATTATTTTTGTAGTACCAATGGTAGTATATATTATTGGGACAAAGTGGACAAGAACATGACAAGCCATTGTTCGCTGAGAGAAATGCCTTTATAGCGGGTGCTGAAAAAAGGACAAATGAGAATACCGTCTTAAAAGGTGTCTACTGGTGAAACAAATGCATGTGAAAAGCATACACTATGGTACAAAAGAGTGAATATGCATACCATGGAGAAACATATCTTGATCATCAGAGACAACATTGTATGGCTGCCCTTCAGTGCGCGCTTTGTGTGTGAAGGTGGCTGCACACTTATAAGTTCCCCTTGCTGATTCTTTCACATCAGAGATTTGGTAGGTGTAACCGATACCGTCCTGAATTACTGCATTGTTTTGGTAGAAAATAGTGCGGCTTATATCATCTGTGCCCCAGGCAAGGCACTTCAGAATCAGACTGTCCCCAACTACAGCGGGCAGAGGATACATTTCCAGCGAAACGTCCTTCACTGAAAGAAAAGGAAGATCGGAATTAATCTATACCGTATAGTTCAATGACTTAACTAAATATGTATACATAATAATGTTTCTGTGGCAAATTTATTATGCAAATAATGCTAATGCTATACTTTCACAGGGGTCACTCGTAGTCCTGAATCTACAGAAAATGCTCACGTGAATTTGCAGCTCCCATTGGCTTTGTATTAGAGAGCATTAAAATAAAAAGTAGGCCTACCTGAGGTCCTGACTGTGATTTGGTTACTTCTGAGTTGTTTGTTAGTATCACTACACCAGAAAATGGTCTCCGGTATTTCCAGTCTCTTGGTTTGAAAGACCACACTCACACTGTCATTCAGCAACCTCAACTGAATCCGCATTGTCTTCCCTGCCCTATAGACAAAGCATTTCCATCCCTGCAGACCCTCTTCATGGTCAAGCTGCAGGACAACAGAATCGCCGGGCCGCACCACTGGCTGGCCTGTCTTGATGGTGAGTGAGGCACGGGGAAAGTAATCTGAATGGTAAATAAAAACATTATACAGTTATTTGTATGGAATGAGTATCCCCCTTTACATATGTGGAAGATTGAACTGTAACACTTATGTTCATGTGGTACATTTACCCAGGACTTTAAGGGAGAAAGCTTTACTCATTTGCATATTGCTTCCGCTCTTGCATTGATAAGAGCCTGAGTTTTTGGGTGAGGCACTGCTTATCTTCCAGGTGTCGTTTGTCATCATTTGTTCAATGTTGTTGATGTACCATTTGGTCCCATCTGTGCTGCTGTTACATCTCAGAAAAAATAAGTCCCCAGAGAAGATCTGCGTGAGTATTGGGGACATAGAAACTACGGCTGCAGGAGACAAAGAAAAAAAATACATGGAGTAAAGTATTTTTGGAGGCATAGTTAATGATATTACAAGAAACCACACAAGGCTGTTGTACATGGTTTTTGCTGTGAACTATTGACATTTCACATTCCTACGAGGTAATAGGAAAGATTTAATATTAAAGATATTTAAGACGGAGGGCTAACACCTTGACCTTGTATGTGAGAACACTGATTACCTTGGGGCTTTTGCTGACATCTTGCCAGAAGTGCGAGCACTGTAACAAAATATGAACAAATGTCATTCTTTAATAAGTCTTTCATGGCTTATATTGGCTTAGTTTGTGTGTGTGTGTGTGTGTGTGTGTTTGGTGTGTGTGTGTGTGTGAGTGTGTGTGCCTGCACAGAGTATTCGTTTTCCTAATTGTTTTGAAGCATTGTACATTTTGTTTTACTTTATTTTTTATAAAAAAAACATTAATATTGGGAGGCATATTATTAACTGGCATTAATATTAGCTTCTATAAATCTTTATATCTAAATCTAAATTTTTGGCTTTATGATATAATAATAAAGGATATTGAGAATAGAGTGATGTTTCTCTTATAAAATGACTGCAGTAAAATTGTTGATTAAAAAAAAAAAAAGACTGAATATAGAATCTTGTATGCAGGCAATTTAATACTTTTATGAATTACATGTCTATTGTATATATGTATTAGATAAATAATAATTTTTGAGGTCAAAAGTTGAAAGTAAAACTGCCGCACACTGTCTAACTTGCAAAAAAATATATTAAGTTGAATAATAGGCAACATTTTGGTACTAGACAATCTTCATTCTATTATTCCTGAAGATGGTCTAATACCTAAATGTTGCTTTTTATTGAACTTTTATATGAATATATGACTTTCATATGACAGTGTACGGGAGTTTTCTTTTGTAGCAATATTATCACTCTACACATTTCCACAAAAAAATGTTTAGCAGATGAGTAAAAGGTTGTTGTTTTATTTCTAAAATCAGAATAAATGAAAATATAGAAAATATTCTCATATTTATTCAAATTTGAAAGAATATTCAACATTTTCAAAAATGTAGAATTGTAGACGGTGTACAATTAAAAAATGTAGAAAACTGTTTAATTTTAATGTTCCGATACAATTTGCATAAATTGGATTTGTACAACTAAACCTGCTCCCCGTTTGTTTCCATCCCAAGTACACACTGTTAAATGTAAAAGAATATATTTTTTCAATTTAAATATTATATTCAACATTTTTCAGATGCAATCAATGATTAACACAATTTTAATTAACCCCTAACACCTTAAATTAATTGTGTTATTGTAGGCCTCCAATTTGTAATCACCTGTTGTAATTACCAAAAATAATAATAATGTATACTTTACTTTATAACTGTATATACTTTATAACTTTTACTTAAATAACATGATTGATTCCACACAACGGTCTTTTGGCACATCTCTACTTCTCATTAATTTTGGGGTGTCTTATTCAATTTTATAGCATTTGAAAAACAAAATGCAGTGGTTTCGAAATAGTATTGAGTAAAAGTTGACGTATTCCAGTCTGTGATTAACCATCAACATCCATTCCTTTATTTTAGTCTAAATAATTCCATACTTACTGCTTTTGTAACTCAAACATTAGGTATAATTTCCCATAAATGAGGTTCATTGATCATAAATTCTAAAAATAACTGTAAATTTTGTGTTGAAAACGTCAAAAAAAGGGACAAACATGAAAAATGTTTCAATAGTGTTGAAATAATGGACAAAACGTATATAAGAAAAAGTTCAAAACGTTGATAAAAATCCTCAACAAAAGGGTTGATTTTCAATTTTGATGGGAAGACAACACAAGGGTTAATGTAATATGTCCCTTTGTTTAGTGTAATTCAGTAAAATAACATCTTCCAACTAAAAATACTACTCACACAGCTTCATGAAAATATTTGGCTTAATATAATTAAATAAATGTAAAATAATGTAATTTATTGCATTTAAAATTCTGTAATGACTGTATAGAGAGCCAAACATGACACAAAATGGATTTACTTATTTTTATTAGCTACGATAAATGTATTTATATGATCTCACCTTTTAAATCAAAATGTACAAGTTGTCTGATTTTGTTTTAACATTTATTTTTCCTCTCTGGAGATGATGAAAAGTGGCTTTGCCAACGCCCTGCTCCCCTCTCACTGGAATCTGTTGCACTGCTTAACTGCCTTGCTAAAGGGCGCCTTATTGATCTTAACGTAAGCAAAATGTTTACGCACTTGTTGAATCTTAAATGCATTTCATTAAAAAATGTGCAGCTATATGTAAACATTTTTAGCAAGATTTGAAATGGCACTATTGTTGTATGTTTTATTAAGTGCCTTTATCACCAAGATTTGCAGCTGCAGTGACTCCACCTGAGGCCTCACCCTTAGTTTCTGTGTTATAGTTTCATACACTGCAAAATGTGAGATATGATTTTAGAAACACATAAAACATCTGTATAAAAGCAATAGCAAATCTCACCAAATTTCAACTGAGCTTGATCTAACTGTAATAATACTACCTTACAGTCCTAAAACACTCTTGTGTTCCATTGGATCCCTCTTACCTGCCAGGAGCAGCAGATGTTGGACCCCCCTCATGGCCCTGCCAGAGTAACACAAACAAAAGAAACAACTCACTGACTAAAGGCACTAAGAAGTGACCAAACACTAACTGACTGTTGTCATGTTGAGGAAGTTGCTATTAAGGCTGAGTCAGAGGGGTTGCAATTCCAGTATCTATGTATATTTCCCGTCTGCAGTACTATTTCTCCTCAGTAGTCTTCCTAGTAGCATACTTAACAAGATCTTGACATAACTTAACTAATACAACTAGAGAAAATGGAGAACTTTACCCCAGAAAGTACTGCATGCAATACCTGGGAACCTAAGAACACAATATCATTACAAAGAAAAACAGAGAGGAAAGAGACACAGTTATTCAAAGTTACTATAGAACATAAGTAGAAGTAGATGCTTGACAAAGCTTTTTGAGTAGTTACTTCTTAATGACCTTCTGCAAACCTTCACAGTTGATAATAGTACTCTAATACTCTCTGCTGCACTAAAAGAGGTTGTCTGACAAACTACAGGACAGTACAAGGGTTAACTGAAAAGCAGTGTAAGAGATGATTATTAAACATGACAATAAACCCATGCTAATAAGCACTAAGGACAGCTAATGGTTCATTCATAGGTCTAGAACCAGAGAACCCAGCTAAACTAAAATGGCAAGCCAGAGTTACAAAAAAAGTGACTAGAATAGGCTAGCCCACTTTTGTATGGGAAATAATAGTTCAACTCACTCATTAAACAAGGCTGGTAGGGAGGCTCTAATAAAATATAATAATAATAATAATAATAATAATAATAATAATTAATAATAATTAATAATTAATAATAACGTACTTCTGTTTATTATTTGGTATCCAAAAGAGGGAGAAACCAGTGAAACCTGACACCAGTGGGGTCTTAATAAAACAGACAGCAAGGAATGAAAATAAAAAAGAGGAAGTACAAATATAGTTTTGTTTAAAAATTACATTAAAATCATCAGTCAACATGTGACAATTGCTATTAATCGATACACAGATGAGAAGGGATATTGTGAACCAGTAAGTACACATTCCAAGAGCTTAAAAGGACATAGTTACATATTACTTTGAAACAGTTTATGTGCAGGTCATGTCAGGACACTGTGGTGTGAGGTAGCATAGGAAACATGTCAGATAACAGCTTGCATGTCCGATTTGGTCTGACAATGTTTTATAAGTTAAATAAAGATAACTGAATTATGGTCAGCAAGTTCTTCTTTCACATGTTCTTGAAAAGCAGAACACATTGTTTAATGCATAAATCTCACGTACCACACCTAAAATATTGTTGCATGCAAAGCTAAGTGACCTAAACATCTGAAAGCATCAAAAGATTGGCGCGTTTTCCTGTCAGAAAAACTGTATGCAGATGTTTCAAAGATAAAATGCTAAAAAGGCACCAACATACACTCACATGGTGTGACACATAACAAGAACTAAATGTGTTGTTTCGGTTTCTTTGTCTTGTTTCTTAGAATCCAAACAACGTTTTATTTAGTGCAATGGGGACGTTTTCAACTTAATTCCTGTTATTACACAGAGTTGCATGATTTTCTTTACTCTAATAAGAGGTTGGTAAAACCAGACCAATCAAGCACAATGGTTGAAACACCCATTTTGAGCAACTACATTCCAAGAACTACAATGAATGTTGACACATTTCTGAGCAGAGAAAAGAGCAACATTCTGAGAACTGTTTTATTGTTCCCATTAAAAAAAAAACAGTTTGATTTCTCTGTTTCAGTTACTTAAAATGGCCACCAGAGTCCAGCACTGCATTAAGAAAATAATTCATGAATAAGGCCTTACTGCAGGTCTGGGCCTGTATGCTGTTGACGGCGCCTGCACAGTAAGCAGCAGTTTCATTGCACATCATATAATATATAAAATGTTTTAATTTTAATAGTGAGTAACTATTTAGGGCTGTGAATTTGCAAAGCAGTGTTCTGGTCTGCGTGCGATAGTATTGTTTGAGTAATAGTCACCAATTTCATTGCCAAGTTCACACTCGAAAACCTAAAGACATTGTTTTATGTTACAAGCCAATGATTTGAAGCAAACCCCTCTCTGTGCCTCACAGCTTATTAACTATCAATAATCAATCATTTTTTCTCATCCTGCCCTATACTCCCATCTCTTCTTCTGCTTTGTTTTTATTTTCATTCAGAATCTCCTACTCTACTAAGTAAGTGCACTCACTAAACACACAAATAAATAAATAATTAAAAACCTAGCCAGCATATTGTTACTACTGTATGGTCCATCTGCCCGTGACCCAGTTTTCTCTCCTCGCCTTTGGCATGAGAGGCGTTCGTACAGAATGCACAAAGAAAAGCTAGTTTCTCATTCTCAGAAAAAAGGACACTGGGCCGCAAAGGCAGCGGAAGCACCAAGGTTGGATGGAAGTGGGATGAATACACACCATGGAGTGTAGCACCATTAAAGGAGAGCACCCACTAGAGCTCTTATTAAGAGTTACAATGCAGGTATCATGTCGTTCTTAAAAGGTGGGATAAAGCAGGATTCAGAGTGTACAGAGTGTACTACTGTGTGCATTAATGTATTTCAACCCAGCTTGACTTTTTCTGTCCTCCAACCTCCTTTTTGATTGTCTCTAAAAGCAACCCTAAAGCAAGCATAAGGACAGTTATCACTCAAACACTCCAACTGAATAATTGGGGGGGGGTGGAGGTGCAATGTGCATGTCATACCTCTCTCTCGCTCTCAGCCATGTTTCCCGGTCGTGTTCACTATCTAATAGAGGCAAAAATGCCATACAAATAATTGGTGCTACATGTCCAATTAGTGTATTTATTATTAACACTGGTACAAGCAGTAACTAGCAGATCAGTATTTTTCAACCAAAGTGCTTGTTGAACAGCGTCTAAAACCACCTCCTCCCACACTTTTTAATGACCTGAATCTAACAATTTCCTTAACCTTTCAAAACCGACAATCCCCCCCACTTTATGAAGCAAATGGCCAGGTGTGAGGAGGTAAGAAACTAGGTAGGTTTGAAACATCGCTCTTGAGTTCTCTTTTCTTCGTTCTTCCATCACTTTTGACCGCACAACCAAGTACAAGACCATGGATATAATCATGGTAGTCCCCATTTGAACGATTATCACATCTTGCCCCTTTCTACAATTGGAGGAGTGTGGTAGTTGTCATCATCTATACACTTTTCCAATCAGACGTGATTGGACGACATTTTGTAATAGCTAATTAGTTTTTAGCATCTCCCAACCTAAAGATAACACATCAGCGTTAAAGTGATCACATTATGCTCATCAATCGGTTTTAATTGTGAATGGATATCTGTTACATTACTATCTTTTAAAGCAGCACAAATTTGACGTTTGATTGTAGTACTCCCCCCCAGGTTAGTCAGTGTTTGTTTTGAAAGGGTCAGTTCACCCACAGCACTACAAACGTCAAACAAATGTTGTTGTCGATGTACAGAAGATGTTGTTACCTACTGTATGTCCACATTTTTCAATAAAGTTTTAATTTAAAAAAACACACACAAAAAACACGGTAGCAGCCTGGGGAGAGAAGCCATGAAAGCACAATAATGAAAACCTGTTTAGCTTTTTTTCCTTTGAAACTCTGCCAGAAACTACAAGATTGGAGGCGACCAGCTTGTTTTGGATAAAACGGCTTGTATATTCTAATTCCTTGGATTGTTGGGCATGTATGAAAACAATCTTTCACCGCTGGGAATAAGACACGAGGAAAAAGGTATGGATGCACACTCAACTTTAGATACTAGCTAGCGGCAGCAACATTTTCTGTTTATCTTAACAGTCGTTTAACTGCTATAAATCACCATATGTGTTGATGTGGCTGCTTTAACGAATCACGAGACTCTATTCTTTCAAATGGTGTGCTGCATGAGCGTGTTTTATGAAGATATAATGCTTTAAAGTCATGAAAACGTTTGTAAGTGGAGAAAACTGGGACTCCATAGCGACGGAAAAGTCCCGTCCACGGGACGGTGACGCTAACCAGAAATGTCTGCATAACACAACGGGTAACTGAAAAAAAAAAAATAGGTTTATGAATTTTTGTGTGCGTGATTATTAATTTAAATGACAGAAATCAGAGTCAGACCAGTGGTCGGTCACCTCCTTGACAGATTCATGAATATTGCACGAACTATGCAATATCTGTCATATTCTATTTCTACTGCACAGGTAATAAAGCCATTTTATGAATGTAAAAAGTGAGTCAGGATTAGCAGTTCTTTTTTATTTTTATGAGGACCTGTTAGAATCAAAGACACAAGGGAGACAAAGAAGGGGCCTGAATCCATACACAGCGGAAGATAAAGGGGGAGGGATCGTATCCTGTGTTTTTATTGACTGAAATAATGAGCGAGAGATGGAGGAGAGGTTGCAATGTGTGGTGAAACAGTGAGAGACAAAAAAGACAAGAGTGAGAGGGAGTAATGAATAAAATTGGGGATAATTTAATAGAAGAGCACTTGGGTGCGAGGAAAGAAAGCAGAGAGATCAACTGACAGATGGATGGTGGAAAGTCTTTACCCAGTGAAGTACAAAGAGAGGAAGGAGGACAGAGAGAAATCAATCTGAAGAAAGAGAGAGAAGACGCCACGCTGGAGAGAGGGTGCATAAATGTGTGTGTAATAGAGAGAGAGAGAGGGAGAGAGAGTTGGCTATACTGGGGCATAGAGTAGGTGAAAGTGTGTGTGTGTGTGTGTGAGCGAATGAAAACAGAAAGAGGCTGCACAATACACTGGCTCAATACTGGCTCACACCGATGCACATTTAAAGACTAGAGGGAATGAAAATGTGATTTCTTTTGAAGAAAAAAAGCATCTTTCTTTTTCTTGTTTTTCCTCATCTATTTTTCACCAACTGGATCTTTTTCTCAATTTATAATCCCAGCCCCCTTTTTGACTCTTTTTTTGGTTTATCAAGGAGGTCACTGCGGATACAACGAGGCGCAACACAGCTTGAACTGCAGACTAAAAGGTATTTACTTTTTCATGTTTGTGTTTACTCACATTTTTTGTTTGAAATGAATGACAATTCACTTGCTGTGCTTATCTTACAATCAAAGTAATATAAAGTGTTTATAATACAAAAAGAAAGGGTGAAAGATTATAGTATACTAGAGACAGTGGTGGTAATGTGTGTGAACTCTAAAATGAATTTGAAAGAGTATTGGTCACACAAAGAAAGAAGAAATGATCTTTAGCAGTAAGGTGTGTGTGTGTGTGTGTGTGTGTGTGTGTGTTTGAGGTTGAAAGTCACAGCGCTTTACAAAAAGAATTGTGTGCTGCTAAAAATGTGACGTGGGTTACGTGTTCCAAGCAAAGTGGGATGGAGATAAAGATCACAGAGCTTGCACAGATCACTCAAAAGAGTGCTCTGGTGTTTATGAGCTATGATTTACAGCATAAGGAAGCTGTAATGAAGATTATGGAGATGTGTCTGCTGTTAGTTAATGTGAGTCATTCTAACTAAAAGCATTGCTGTCTGGAATTTTCTTCTGGACACAGTAGGCAGTGATGGTGGAGAAGTTCATTTCTCTAAATGAGCCATTCATGCTGAATCCAACTCTCTGGCCATAATTGACTCCCTTGGGACTAGTTAAGAACCTGTTTCATGTAGATTATTCCATATTTATTAGGAATCAGAATTTCACGTTGCAGTAGTTTACAACTGCTCCCCCACAGTTACAAAGCAGGCTATGCCCTGTTGTTTTACAGTGATATATGCACCAGAATTAATGGTGGGGGGAGGGGGGGG
>NC_048427.1:12211861-12237812 GCF_013103735.1 Etheostoma cragini | reverse complement strand
GGGGTAATTGATATAGATAACATAAGGTAGAAATCAGCCAGGGAGGTGAAAGGAATATTTATACTTGTGCTTATGTAAAACCTACATTTATGTAATACCTACTGTATATTAATGTTATCCAGACACTTACAGTGTTGTATTACATTTAACAAATTCAAACGAGAGCTCATCAACACCCACATTTCACACACTTCTTTCGCTGCGACTTGTCAAACTTGCAGTATTTATGGAGTCAGCTGGTGGAAAGGTGGAAACCCTCTAAGGACTCAAGAGAACTATCTCTCACACATTTGCATACATTGATACACACATACACACACATACACACACACACACACACACACACACACACAACCAAACGCCTCTGTGCACTTTCATCCTACAGCAGCAACATAATTGACTTTGCACAGTCTCCTAAGACCTGCCCAAAACGCTGTAATGCACAATAAGCAATACTGGCTTTAAAAGCTATTTTTTCTATTGGCAGAGTGGACCTGAGGGAATTAATTTGGAAAAGGACGGAAAAAACCAGGGCAATTTAAAACAGAGTGGACACACTAAGATTAATGGCTTCCTATGAAACACAGAACAATTGATTATAATGGAACAAAGAATGTTGGGTAACGTTATCAACGCCAGGGAGGGACTGAGTGATCATACTTAATGCCCAAAGACAAGTGATGCCAAAAGACAGTGTTGTAATGAAACAATCGAGTGGAAAATGAAAGACATAAATTACACTGAATTGGCCAGAAAGCTTGATGCGTCCGTGGAGATGTTTGTGTCTCTCTGATTCAGAAAATTACCCCACCACTGCCTACTAATTTCCACTCCATCCTGTCATGCTGTTCTTTCCTGGCCAGTCCTGTTCTGTCCTCCGTTCTCTGCAGGAGGAGCATGAGTCAATACACAGGCCGGTCAGTGCAGCAGATGTGACAGTGCTATATAGTCCAGTAATTCTCCAGGGTTTGGTGTGGAGACAGCGTAGGACTAAAGAATGACATGCTGAGAAAATATTTTCAGTGACAGCTCACTGCTGGGGAGTAGTACAGTTAGACTATTAGCTGCAAGCTTCTACTGTATCTATGAAGCAGAAATGCAAAACCCACAACAAAACGTTCCTAAAATCAGTCCCATGGGAGTGTTAAACTGGGCAACAGCTGTGTGGAGCTAAGTCTGCGCAAAGAAATGCCCCAGACCATCTTCGGTGGTCTTCATTTAAAGTGACATCAAAGAACCTTGAGAAGTAATTTCATGTTTAAATAAAAATTAGCATCTAATATGATTTTGAATGAACTTGTAATCGTTATTTGTGGAGCTGGTAGTCTCATTGTTGTGCTCATTAAGATAATACGGGAGAGAAGAGCTGTTTCCTCTGACTCCGCAGGCTTTTAATATCACATACAAAGAGATTTCCCCCAGGGAAAAGATCTGGAGGATTGCCGTAAGCCTTGAAAACAGAAGTCAGCAAACTGCAACACATCCACCATTATGAAGAACTGAAATAGCTCACGCTTTACAACTTACAACTAGTTCATATTTGCACAGATGGCTCAGAGAGCAACAACTGGATTTTAGATGCACTGATTACAGGGAAACACTTCTATGTACTTGCCCACGTTTAAAGCAGGACACCAGTTAGAGTCTAAAGTGTGTCGATCAACAGGAGTAATACATCACACGATGACAGAGTTGTAGCACAAGTGGGTGATTATAGACATTTAGCTATAGGATAAAATACCTCATTAACCTCACTGTTTGCTGAGCAGTCTGTTTCAAGCCAGCAGGGTCAAATGGCACTTTAGCTGGTGTTTTTTTTGCTCAGTTTAGGGTTATAACGCGGTAGTGTAGGTCTGATTAGAGTCAAGCGGAGGTGTAAAGAACACGCTTTCCACAAAATATCTTGGAGGGAAAGTGCACATTTAATGTCTCCATTGCATTTCCTGTCTAACATCCAAAGAGATGCTCTCCCAAAACAGATGACGGTCCCATTTGATTGCAAATACTACACGTATCCCCACACTTTCTCTTACCATCTTTCTTATTACACAATCCTAAGTATATAGTGTAATAGTCATGAGTAGAGTATAAAGTTAAGAATGAAGGATCTTTATGTCTGTAGAGCCAATTACGACCCATTACATGGTAGGTGGATGAACTGTAATGAGGCTCGACAGGCATCGACATGGTCCTCACTTTGTCAGCTGTGTCTAACCGCATTTATTAGTATCTTGTTAACTTTTGTCTCTCGGTGTTACCTTTATGTCAATGGACGTGCAAGGTAAGTGAAACTGTCACTAGTGGACAGTCTATTTGTGGGTATTTATCTGCCATAAAATCATCCTAAAGCCTTAATCCTGCACCCATCTCTGTGTGTCTGAATAGTTTGTCTGTGGTCTGCTTCATTGTATTTGAGGCCTGAGGTCTTCAGTCAGCTCTGGGACAAATATAAAATGTAAAAGATGCCCTTGATAAGTTACTTGATACCAGGAAATGAATAGAATAGATGTACATATGTTTTATTAGAAATGTTTGACTGCATTGGCATTTCCTGCCTTCATTTGTTGTTGTGTTGCGAAATAGAAGGCAACCGGCTGCACAGTTGCCTTTTGAAGTCTCTGTTTTCATGACATTTTAATACACTTTGTTACATCATGTGTGGAGAGTGAAAGGGAAGTTTGTATTATATGAAATCAGCTATTTTACATTTGGTCAGCATTGCATATATATATATATATATATATATATATATATATATATATATATATATATATATATATATATATATATATATATATATATATATATATCAGATAATCAGTCTAATTTAGTAGAGACTGGATGTTGTGCGTCCACACAAACTAGTGTCATACACCTAATTTTGGTTTCAGTGCTACTACAGACATGTGCGCGTGGAACTGGGACCTGGTGTCATTTCATTCGTTGCTGAAGGGAACACTTCATTACTAAACAGGAACAATGTGTCTCATAGATTGGCCCTCATGAATGAACTCATTAAACTGATATACTAACAACTGGGAAATAAGTTGTTCTAAGACATTAAGTGTGCTTCTTCATTAATAATATATTAAGACTGAAGGTGCAGATTAAGTCATGTTCGCACAGTTTTAAACATTTTATCGTGCAGAGCTTCTCAATCTTGGAGTTGGTATCCATCACGGGGGGGACTTGATTTGGAGATGGGGATGTGGGAAATTTATAAAACAGAAATCTCTGATTGACATGTTTGTACAAGAGAGTCGACTTGGCATATATTTGACTTTCTATATCATCCATGTATATCTTGAGGATATAATACAAATCTATACTACACTCAAATTCATATAACTTTGTAGACCTGAAAACGGGATCAAACCCCAAAACCGGAACATATGCCAGAACCGGTCAAAGTTTAGATTCCTGATTTAGGGATTTCTGTTGTGAATGTGTACGCTTTAGCTACTGTATCACACGATGTTCACGGGAAGGGGGAAGTCTCAAGTAGTGCAAGGGATGTTCACTCCTAAATCAGTGCTGCATTGAGGTCTCCCAGTCCATCCAGCCAAGTTTAGCCCAAGCAAGGCCCTCAGCGCATGCTCCACCTGACCCAATTATATCCAGTCTGAGGGGAAAGAGAGCCCACTTTGATCTACACGAGACCGCTAGCCAAGCTCAAACTGACTGGTCTGGCACTAAATGCTGCTTTCTGCTAAACATTCAGTACACATGTGCTTTGAGTGCTGCTTAAAGAGTCACACTTTGAATGTGAACACACCGTATGTGTGTATGCCCATGCACACATGCTCTGGACATCAGGCGAGCGGTGTGTAACCTAAAAAGTAAGCTGTGGCCCCTTTTTTCTTAAAAAAGATTGTGAGGTAGCGATAGGGAGGATCAAGCTGAAACGCAGATCAAAGGAGCAGCATGTTTATTGGGAAATAGAGAGCTAGGAGTAATTATTTTAATTATCCATTTAATTACTGATTAGCAGTGTTATCGTTTTTTGCATGATTAACATCAGATATGCGATTGACTAACAGACTATCTGTTTGTGTTGGATAGGAGCAGTTCCCCTCCCCCACTGAGGGAGCTGCCAGAATGGGTGCATGGAGGATTAATTTCTTGCTGGTATTGTTATCTGCCTGTAAAATGAATGAAGGGTGCCGTGATTGTCAGTTAAACTCTTTCATTTCATCTGATTTTATCAAGCACAGATTTAATTACAGCTTGAAAATGCTGAGCTCTGTCATCACAACACAAAAACATACAAATCAGTGGCGTTCCTCAATACATTTGAATGCTTATTTTCTAAGTTTTAGAGAACATAGACATTAAAACTTAAATGATTTGTCCACTGTATTGAGCTTTGGAGTTACCTTTTAATGAGTGCTGATGCAACAGACACAGTCATGGTACCCAATTCTTATACCCCAGCTTGGCCCTTCCCCCTTAAACTCCTACGTCAGACCACCACCCCCAGACCTGATGGCTAATGATGCACCATTCATGTAAACCAAGGGCCCTCTCCCCCCAGTTTAGTGACTCATCCAGTCACTCCTGTGTTGGAGTAGGCTTAGAGTGTTCTTGACGGCTCCTCATCACTGGCAGCGTGAAAGAGGCCGAAGGGTGGAGACCCAGTGAAAGAGAGGGATATAGAGGACAAAACTTGGCGCTCCACTTTTGCAGGACGTAAAAGTGGGACAATCTGTTCCTTGGATCCTCTCCAATTCTACTTTCCGGGGACCGATACACTGAAAATATATCTATACTCATGCTCTGTCCTACATAGGGAGATAGTGAGTGAGTGAGAAGAGAAGAAAGAGAGACTGACAAAAAGAGGAACTAACAGTCCATTAAGGTCTTTATAATATATATTCATTTAAGACTTGCCAAAAGACACTGTTACAGCAAACTTTACAGAGTACTGACAGTAACATATTTTAAAGATCATTTAAAATGATATTTTTATTAATATAAATGCAGTAAAATAGGTTGACACATTGTTTTTCATTGTGCATAATTTGCATCACAGTAAACTTGAGTTTGACTTATTAGCCCAAAACAAACAATGTTTTGTTTATATGGAAACCCCAAGGAACAAAATAAACCAAATGAGCCGTGAAGTCATTACCACAACTTTGCTGCGCTTTGCAAAAAGTAAGATGTGTAGAAAAGCTCTCAGAGAAGACAAAGACGAATAGAAACAAGAGATATCAGCGACCTCTCTGCTAATCTCTCCATCCATCCATCTTAGCTGTCCAGGTGCTCAAGGAGGGTATCTATCTCTGTCCTCGTTATCATGATTAACAGTTCCATATTCTTCATCTTGCTCTCCCTACATTTCCTCACTGTCTGTGGACCAATGTCGGCCCAGATCTATCAAAAGCCTCTCTCAGAGTCTCTACGTGGCCTCTAATCATAAGAAGTCAAGCTGCTCTATCAGTCTCCCAAGGGTAAGCCAACTTGCCAACTTCTGAAATCTTCAGATGTCCCTGTTTTCTACTCTATTGTATGACTGACCCAGGTTTTGAGACTGGAGCTCATACGCACAGAAAAACAATTTTATTACAAAATGACATAATGTAGTGCATGTTTAGACATGAAAGGATTCTAGGATCACATTTCTTTAAGTCTGACTTAAAACAGTAATCAGATGCCCATATGAACATGTTTTGGTCCCTGTAATCATTCCTTCTGTTCATACTGGCCATTAAGAGATCCTTCCTAATGGGCTTTAAGTGATTTTGGATCAAATTAAATTCTTTATTCTCTGTAATAATACAATTCATAGTTTATCTGAAGCAGATAAAGTTATTGAAATTAAGTGAGTTAATTCAATGTTCAATGTTAATCTTTTAGTACAAAATGTTTTCCTTGTGTTAGATCCCTCCACTGCAGCTCAACAAGAAAACAAGGTCACAAAAAGCAAATAGATGATAGATATATTGCAAAGGCCTTAGAAAATCTCAAACTGTATTATCCTTTGCATCACATGTTTACAGACTGACTTATAGTTGATTGCAGCCATAAATAGACAAGCGCACTGCGTAGATTTTGTTTGCACAGGATCTACAGGATTTTTAGATGTGTCAATGTTCCAGTCATACAAATTAAGCTTTTCGATACAATTGTAACGGCTACAATAGTTATGAGTAAAACATTTAAGTGATCAATCTTGCACACCACAAGAGAGGAGTAGCTTTCTGGCTGTTATCTGTGTATGGTGGCTAGCATTTTCCACAGACCACGGGAGCCGCTCTACGATGGCAAAATCAGCCATCCCAGCAAAAATAAGAAATGTAATCAGGTTTTAAATCATTTTCTGTGTTCCTGCCCAAAGTAAGAAAAGAAAAGTAGACTAAGCCTTAAGTCCTTTCTGACATTACAAGCAAGCAGTGAGTGGCTAAAATAAAAGAAGATATTCAGAGTGAGACAGTGAAAACGGAAATTTCTTCCACTGGCAGAAGATGGAGAAAGGCTGTTCTTGTCAGGAGAGGGAAATTCATACGTTTCTGCCACCACTGTTCTCCCAAGAGAAAGAAAATTCAAGACTAGTTGGAAAGCCAATGGCCAGCACAGGGACAGGAGAGCCAAACAGCTGGCAAAAGCAGCAGAGCGTAGGAGTTGAGTGACGGGGTGGGGAAGGCAAAAGCGACACGAGTTGTGACGTCCATAATGAGTTGTACAGGCTGAGGAGAATGTTTCAGGGGCTGTGATTGGGGTTGCCATAGTAAGAATGTGAAATCCAACAGCACTCGTAACATGACTCTATCCCATATGTCATCCTGTTTATATTCTCACATTACTGTTGATTTTGAAACAGTTCTCCCCTTGCTCTCATTCCTTTTCCAGTCACGGCTGTCCTATCCCCGCTTTTCTTTTCTCAATCTGATTACTCTGCTTTATGCTAACTACAACTCTCACGGTCTTTCTCTCTTGTGTATTCCCCTTTCACTTTTACATCCCAATTATTAAGCTCCCGTGTACTCGCAGCCTGTCCTTCGAATTCCTTATCTTGGCTAGTGCAGACTCAATGTTGTTCAATATTTAATGACACTTTGTTCATGAATCAACCTCCTCTATTCCCTCCTGTTGTACTTGAATGATACTGTTAATCTCCCAAACCTTGTGAGTGTTAAGACGCTGCTCTTTGTCAGCTTTTGATAAGAGAGGTTTTTGGCCTAAATGTGATACATGTGAACATTTTAATCATTCATACAAAAGTGGCCAGTGGTTGGTCCTGTAGTGTGATGTTCCATGTGAATACAGGCCATTGGTAACATTGGTTCTTTTGATTATTGTACCATAATAAGCACTGAGACCCTTAAATCTACTGCCAGTGGAGAAAAATTAGTTTGCCAGTCAAACACTTTTTCCAGAACCTTTCTTTGTGCATCTTATCCCATCCCCTAATGTATTGTAAGTGGCAGATACTTTTTTCCTCCAGTTTTCTCTTTCCTTCCTCACTGGTTCACTTGCTCTGACAGACGCTGTGGGCCATCCTGTCACTCTCAGAGTAAACTGGGGATTCAACCACAACCAGCCCTGTTCCCTCTGTGGTAACGCTCTTTTGCGCTAAAAAGCTTGACTAGCAGACTTACTTTAGGCCGTTAACAGACCAGGCTTGGATTGTTTTGCATTCATCTGGTCAATCATCCAAACACTGCTGACTTTAAGCAGTAATTATTGCTTTTAAAATAAGGTTGTCTTGGAAGATACAGTAACTACCGTTTGGATCGTTCCATTGCATGAAATAAACTATGATAGTGTGTATTTGCAGGGATTGGCCAAGTATTGTACGTATACTGTCCAAATTCTAGGTCAATCTCTCTTTGCCACTAAATATTTTCACAAATTGGATTGTATTTATTTTCCCTAAACCCTGACCCTATATCAACCCATTGGTTCTCAACCTGATGGACCCCTATCGGGGGGTTGCAAGATGAATAATGGTACAGGAAAGCAGAAAAAACACATTTCTGCTACCCAAAGTTAAGCTTATGTTTTCAAACTTCTTCTTTTTTTATGAACTGTGAACAGATTGCAAGGGGTCACGAGCCAAACATGTTGCCCGAACAAAAAACCCAACTCCTTAGCCTAACTCCTGACGACTACAAAGACATGCAGACACATTTTAAACTGAGCAACTATCAGAGGTGGAGCCAGTTTCGAAAAACCAAAAACCAGCACTTTTCTTCTTCTTTAAAAAAAAAAAAAAGCAGTTCTCTTGTTACGGTATTTTGAATATGAGTATGCTATGACCTCTTCATCACATGTTGCTGTTGGATCTCTGGCTGTTGGCTAGCTTCTTCATCTCTACGTTATTATTTATGTCAATTACAGGCCACTGTAAGCCGTGCCAGACACCTGTTGATGCCCTTGGTCACCGATAGAGGTTGATATGTCAAAAGTCATAGATTTACTTTACTACTACTATTACTAGTGCCCCTTTAAACTTCATTGACACCATATTTTCTACATATTTTACTAAAAACTGATTGACTCTTAAAATATTTGCATGTTGGTGATCCTTGATTGAATGAGTTTAGATCTGTGTCCTAATTTCATCTGATATTTTATCAGTTCCATCTGTCCTGATACTCATCAATTTCAGACTCCCAACTCATTCGATATTCCGAGCACCAAACTGGGAGATTCCCTGCGTCATTCACCATCATTAAGGCGGCTGTTGGCAATGGTCCAGATCTGCATGATGGCAAAGCCCCTGTAGCCAGACTTTACCACAGAAAAACCAGGACAGAACATATGGAGGCGCCAGTATGCCAGATCTGAAACACACTGAAGAAATGAAACCACCTTAAAGCAAAAGAATCCACCCAAAGACACTGTTTTTTAAAATAGTTTTGTATTTGTGGGTCAACTTTATTGGTTCATAGTATTTTTCTTCTGCCTGCAGATATCTGGCAAAATGCAAAAGACCTGACATCATGTTAATCAGGATATTTTTTATACTGAGTCTAACCAAACAGTTCACTCCTACTCCAGCTGAAGGTGTGCTGGAGGGTATCAAAAAAAGCTCTGTAGCATAATTGACATATTGACACATTCACCTGGCCATAGGCTGACTACACAGCAACAATAAATGCAAAAGCCCCATGTCTTTTTTGCAAATCCATGACCTCGCCTTGGCGAATAAACCAACTTTTATTTGGTTTAAAGTACACCGCCAGCCATAATGTTGTTATTAAAGCTGTTAGAACTGCATCAAACTTTGTGTGACAAGTTCAGCCCTGTTTCTGGAGGTTGTCACAAAGTATTGTGGGTATTAGTATTACCTCACTAAACCATGTCAACGTGGTCAAGCCAGTGAGTACGCCAACAGGTTAGTCACAACACCTCCTTTAGAAACCCCACCAGCATTACAATGACTGATGATGTTTAACAATGTACATGTATCTAAGTATCTGAGAGTGGATTTTTTTTTTCTTTAAGGAGCTCACATTTAGCTGTTAGCCCTGGGTTGTGCCTCAGACATAGGTTGGCTCCATGAAGTAACAATGATCTTGACCTCATGTCAAGCTAAATTTCATATCCAAGTCATTCTCTTCTGGAAAGAACCTGTGATGCAAATTCACAGAGTTTATATATAGCATGTATTTCATCAGCCTGCTATTCCCCTTTGCATTCCCAGTGGCTAAATGGAAAATGTGGACCAGCTGTGTGCTCATTCACACATGTGGACTTATTAGCATTGCTGGTGGCTATTTCTTCTAGTATTGCACGTGTCTTATTACATACTTTATAACTTTTTGCTAAGTTACACTATTGCTACACACTATTAATGTAATGCTCAGAGTTAAATGACCAAAGTTTACTCCCTTCTCTGCCTGTTTCCCACAGCATGTTTCTAAGGATGAAGCCAGTCTCATGGGATAGCCATGTTTTGTCTCCATGACAGCTATGTCACTCAGCCCTCTCGGCAGTGACCCCTACACAGCAAAGGATGCTGGGAAATAATGAGCACTTTTATCCCGGTCAGGATGACAAAGATGGGGAGGATGAGGAGGAGGAAGAGGAGCAGGGAAGAGAAAACAGAGAAGAGGAAGATGGAAGTGACACAGAGAATGGAGGGTTAGAGGGTCTGGAGGAGGAAATGACGGGTGGACGACAATCCTGGGAAGGGAAAGGTGGCGAGGTGGTGAAACCAGCAGCCATTGTGGTTGGTAGACAGAGAGCAGACCGACCACTGAGGCCGGGCAACCTGGTCAATCGGGGTATTGCATACATGTCCAATCAAGCCCTGCTACATCATCAACCAGCCAATAAGCAACAGCAGCATCTCATCGGAGCCAATCAGCAGCATCATCACGCAGGCCTGAACGCGATGCAGAAGAGACGAGCTCTCATGGAGCGCAGCATGACCACAGTGGCTCCCATGGACGACACTTTCCTGACCATGATGGTGTTCCGCATTGGAATTCCTGACATCAAACAAACAGTAAGTGCATGTTCTCCAAAAAAAAACTACAGTTTATGCAAACATTTCATAAAGCAAAGACTACACATGGTTCTTCTTGACCCTTAATCTGACACTGATATAAATCTTCAAAACCTGGAATCGAGTAAAGTCGAGACAGACAAAATTAATGTAGCACAGGTCAGTTCCTCATGTCTAAAATTTGTGAGAAAAATAGAAAAAGGTTGTAGAGCTCAATCAAAATCTAACATTTAAAAAAAAATGTCTCCTTTGCAAGGAGGTCTTTCCAAATGAGGAAGTAGTTCAAGCCAATTCTCTGCGGTATAACTGCCTCAGAGAGAGAGAAAGATAACTTAAATTTGAAAAACTGAATTTCTCTACAAATTAAGGATAGCTCAGGCTGCTTTGCAATGTCAAGCCAATGATGCATTTGGCTTCTGTAAGCTTTACGGATTCTTTTTTTTGTACAGACAAAACCAAACTTGTTTTCAATAATTTTACTGCAGTGTTTTCCTCTTCATCTGTTTCAAGTTAGTTGCTAAGAAGAACCAATGGGTGCTTGATACATACAATACATTTTATTTACTTATTTATTTATCAGCCAAATTGTTTGCACAATTGTACAAACACATCCCTTATTTCAAAGCATTTTCATTCTAGTCATGAATCCCAAAAGTAAGTAGGAAAACACACAGACCTTGACTTGTGTTGAGCAACGTGCCAGGGCAGACATTCCCTCAACTCCATGTAAGAATCGACCTTGGGTCAGCTATGGTCATAATTCATTTCCAAAACTGAAGTCGGTATCAATTCACACTTACAGCAGCTTTCTGCTGTACTGCAGCGACAGGTGAGAATTGGCCCCCCCACGCACGCCATATCCAGATGAGAATGATAGATGGACAATCTTCTTTTCTCCATTTTCAGCTCCCTGAACATGCTGACTGTTCTACATGTCAGCTAATCTGCCCTCAATATAACAGTAATTGCTAATTATCTAATAGGTTTTTAATGAGTTTGGGGAGAGCTGGGAAAGTAAGAGACTCTGGGAAAGAAGGGATATGTGGGAGTCATATGTGTTGCTCCTAGGTCTCCATCATCCACAGGCATCGTATTCAACTCTGCAAACCCCTGACAAACAGACCTTGCAGCTGAAATAATATTGAGCTAAAGAGAGGGAGAGAATATTAGGAGCTTGTAAAGAGAGTGAGGGGGGAAATAAAAGACAGCGATGGGGAATGAATAAGCAACAAGGAAGATACATGCATTTACAAAAACCTTAATACTGCACGGTGAAGGTCTAAATAACTACTACCAGAAAATCCTTGATTGTATAAAAGTTTCACTTTAACATACATTGTACAGTACATTAGACTTATCTTTCAATGATTGGCCACTCAATGTCTCTTTCTAACACACACACACACACACACACACATGCACACACAGGCACACACACTGTGAAAATGTATGTGCAGCGGTGCTGTGTGCACATCCTCATCATGTGGTCTACCTCCCAGGGACCACCAAGACATTGCTACGGCAACGGGTGCCTGCCTTCACTAATGAACTGGTTGCCATGCCAATAGAGTTGGCAACCCTATTAAATAGTGCAACCTGGGGGGGGCAAAAGGGACATGAAAGTGTGCTGAGCTCTGCAATTTTACTTACAGTTCTCCGAAATGGAACAATAGCATTGATGTATACATCTCATTCAGAGCTCCCAGGCCTGTTGTTAAAATCCTGGTCAGCTCTGTCCTTGGGCTCCAGATTTTAATAAGAAAAGGACAGAAAATATCGTCTTCCTGTGTAAATGCAAGAAAATGTAATAATATGAGGATATGGGCAGTGGCCAAATCAGCGTGAAATCTAGTTAGGCATACTAGATACACATGATACATCCATGGGATTTTTTTATTGAGGCCAGCGAGCCTCTGGTGTATCACACACATACAAATGGCAAGAGGCGAGGGAGTTTTTTCCTTCAGGGCTTTGTTGGTTCTTTTTTCTTCTGGATTGTGGCGCAAATTTGACATTATGCATGCAGAGATCAAAGAAGAAAAACACAAAAGGGAAATATTTATTCCGATATAGAGTTTTAACTTCTTCATTAGGGGTAAAAAGAAAAAGTGATGTGAACATAAATAGACCCCAATATCCTGATAGCACAGACCGTAAGGATAGCATAAGTCATCTTATCTCCACAAATGTGGCAGATGATTTATTATTTAAAAGTAATGCATTCATATTCTGCACACGCCCCATTCTCATGCATTCATCATTCACCAACTGATATTAATGCTACATTATTAATCCCTAGTAATAAAATGCCATTGACCAGCTATTTAACAAAACTGACTACATATAGCTAAATTGTGTGTATTAATAAAAAACTGTGTGCACGCTCAGGCAGTGGGGGAAGAAGTATTCACATCCTTTATAAGAACTAAAACCACACTGTCAAAAATACTAAAATTGCTCAATGCAGAAAAATTCACACGTTTTGGAAACGGGAAACGATCAAAACCGTTATGTGTTTGATTCAGCCATACTTGTAAGCCTATGTATTATTTGGAAATAATAAAACGGATTTTTAAACTACATGTGTGTGCTAAAATGTTAATTTGTAAAGTAATTAGTAACTAAAGCTGTCAGATTAATGTAGGGGAGTAAAAGGTACTATATTTTTCTCTGAAAAAAATCACAAGTAGACTAAGATCAGAGAAATAGTCTAAAAAAGATTATAGCTTATATTATGAAGCCTAACACTTAAAAGCAGAGTCACTAACCGGGGGAACACTGGGTCTGCTGTCCCGGGCCCTGGGCCTTCTCAGACCGTGGGGGGGGGGGCTAGCAAAGTCCTGCTTTTAAAGCTTGACTGAAGATGAAGTGCAGAAGTATTATCAGCAAAATATGCACAAAGTATGAAAAGTAGAAGTCATCCTTTAACTAATTATGTAGAGTGGCCTCTGTTTTATAGTCCTGTAAACTAGTTAGCCATTAGCCAATTAGCTACTTGGTTAGCCTGCTGCTGCTTGATAGTACCATGGTTAGAAAAAAACGTTGTCATCTGTAGTTTGAGTTTTTGGGGTAAACCGACCCTTTCATTTTGATACATGACATTTTCCCCTTTTAAAAACGATGATTTCAGCCTCCAGAGCACGTGTGTAAATAAGAGAAACATTAGCTTCCTGCTGCCATGTGGTCTCTGTGTGTCTGTCAGAGGTGTCTCCAGTTTGACCCGGACTGCACAGTGTGGAGCGCTAAGCAGCAAATCATCTGCTCCCTCAGCGAGTCGTTGTGGGACACCTACAACTACGGCCTCTTCCAGCCGGCTGGAGATGGACGGGATGCCAAGTTTCTGGAGGAGGAGCGGGCCCTGCGAGACTACTCACAGACCTTTGAAAAAGGAGTGCCTTACCTGGAGGTATGGTCGGACATGGAAATAACAAAAAAAAGAATTAGTAGCCAGGATTTTAGATTTACTGTAGTCATGAGTCCAAGTATCCTTGTAGCACCAACACCCCAGAGAAAGTTTGGACTAGATGCTAAAGATGAAGAGTCTTTTACCGTTAACTTTTCAGTTACATTGTCTATCAATTCTATTCCCTAAAATAAAAAAGTAAATGCTGTTTTAGAGACTTTTCCACAATCTGGTGAGAAAATACTTGATAAATGTACTTGTTGGCCTAAAGGTTGTCAAATGTAAGTATACAAAGTCTAAATAAATACTTCACAAAATAATCACAGTCATCATATAATATCCCCAAAGTGTTGCTACAACCCCCCAAATCCCACAAAAGATACAGAGGACATGACTACTGCACTGACTGAGTGCAGTCTTTATTGCTGGACTCAAAATACAGCATTGTTATCGCCGCCAAAATGCATACAGGAAAAAAAGTTTAAGCTTTTGTTTGCATCTTTCCTCTTTTACCACTTCTCTAGTTTGATGACATTAACTATTGCACTGCATCATAGTTTGAAAACGTTATTGCTCATAACTAAGTAAAAACCATAGGAATGTTCTACAATTGCAGACAAATAACTCAAAAGTTCACTTTTTTATTAGAATTCCCTTGTTCAACAAAGTAAATGAATGAATCTTGACAAAAATAATATCCAACTCATGGATATAATTTCATTCTGTGTTTTATGTAACCTACAAATTATATTATGTTTCCCCACTTTTTTGGAAGTGGGCTGTGAGATGACATCAATACGAAGCTGTCATGCTGTGATACAATTATCTCACAGTGCCCTCTGGTGGTCCAGCTTCTGTAATTGTTGATGAGCTGGGTGGGGCTGACAGAGTATCCGCATTTAGGGTTTGGCTTCAAACCAGAGTGTTTACATTCCTGATGAGGCCTTGTAACTAAATTCTGCGCTACAGCAGAATGCATCTCGCAGCTCCATGAGTGTATGTATTTATAACATGAGTAATGCCATTTTGAATCACTTCAGTCCTTGAATCAGTATTCACGACTACAGAGTAGTTTCTGTTAGTTTTAACTGTTTACCACTACTTACTTATACGTACATTGTATTTATTTTAATCTTCAGTAATAGGCCAGATTGCTCCTTTTATCCTGGCCGAGAACATCTCTGATGCATGAAATATGCAGTGGTATCCTGGCTGTCTGAGGTGCACCATGTGGGCCAGTTGAGCTGTCAGCTGCCAGATAGTTTGCAATCACAGTATGGTACTGGAAGTAAAAAAAAAGCACATCCGGTCGGAGAAAGCGGAAGGCATATCCACCTAGATGCAGCGCATTCACCTTTTGAAGGTTGTTTTTTTTTATGATTCTATGGGGTTTTTGAAGGCTGATTCTCTAGAACAATGTTTTTAATTTCCCCACCTCATTTTTATTCATGGCTGAATAGAGACAGCTCTGAAACATTTTAGAGCAACTCATACAAACTACCTCCATTAAACCATAGTATAGATGTTAAAATAGACGTATTATCAGTGAGTACATTATATTATTGTATTGATCTATGTCGGATCCTATGATGTATTCCTGTAGGGAACCTTTCCATAATGTTGTCAGACACTTAGAATAACAATCTCAGTCAGTGGCTCATGTAGTTTGTTTGCTGTGGAAAAAGAAAACTGCCCAAAATACCCATATATCAGGTCTGTAAAATAGATTTGATGACCATTTGTATGAATATTCAACATTAAGTTGATAATTAATTATCTCCTTTTGTTGAGAAATTACCTTTTTTTAGTACACTTTCAGGCATTTCCAGTGCAGCTTCACTGTATGTGTCTTTTTTTAAGCTTTTGCCAATAAATCTGATTTGTATTTTAAAGAAATAACTCATGGAGCTGTTCCAACGACTCTGAGTGGGAGAGTGAATTTCTGGGAACAGTGAGAGAGGAGAGTTTAGCTGCAGTTTACAAAAGTAGTGGTGTTTTAAAGCTACGGTACATTGACTACATTCAATGATTTGGTCAAAAAGCACAGGACATCTATAAATATATACAAAAAATCTATTTTAATTCAATTTCAATTCCCAGCTTTGCTTTGCTGCTTTAAAAAAAAAAGTTCAAATTGTAAAACAATGTCTGAAGTACAGATTTACAGCAAAACATAATACTCTTTTTGTTATTTCTACTATGAACACTATCACTGACAAACTGATAAATCCTATTTTTCAAACATGTTTTTCTGGTTCTCAGTTTAGGTACAAAACCAGAGTTTATAAGCAGACGAATCTGGATGAAAAGGCGCTCTCCAAACTCAGCACAAAGGTATTTCTTTTTGTGTGTCTATTGAATATTTCAGGTGCACATCATTTCCACTCAGACATTCTTTTCCTTCCTTTTCTTTCCTTCTCAGGCCAGTCTGAAGAAGTTCCTGGATTACATTCAGACTGGAGCAATAGACAAAATGGCAAAAGTACTCGATAAAGGTCTTGATCCAAATTTTCACGACCCTGACAGTGGAGGTGAGTTTGTCCCGATCCTGTGTGCTGACACACACAGTGGAACTCACATTTCTTGGCTATATTCATTCTTTGATTTCAAATAAACGTTTTTATAAGTGGTATTGAGTGATGATATGAAATACTATAAGAATAGTAAGTAAGAGAGGGTGGAGTTTCACCTACGCTTTTCTACCTGCAATCTTTCCTGACCCCTTCCCTCTTCTGTGGGTCAGAGACCCCGCTCTCTGTGGCCATGCAGTCAGGCCTGCAGGCTGAAGGCATCAGGTTGCTGGTTCAGGGCGGCGCTCATTTGGACTTTCGGAGCAGGGATGGCTTCACGCCGGTGCACAAAGCTGTTAGGGCTCACAATCACGCTGGGCTGCTGGTAAGGACTTTTAATTAAAGTCACATACAGATTGCAAGCACACTTCAAATAGGACAGACAAAGTGGACAAAATAAATCAAATGCTTATTATACAAATTTATAGGGTTTAGGTAAAGTCACATAAACATCTTATATAAAAAAGTCTCTTATGTTGCAGTTAATAGATTGCAAATGCTGCATCAAATGTGGGAGGGCATTAGAGTGTAAGATGATTTGAAGTATATGACAGTTCCCTAAATACTGTATGGATAACACTATTTATTACTATTAGTAGTAGTAGTAGTAGTAGTAGTATTAGTATAAAGTTCTTTTTTAAACAATGCACTTGCAATAGGAACAGACTAGTTTGCCTTTTTGCAGCTCTGGTAGCTTCCTAATGTGGCTTTCAAGCACCACGTTAAAGCCACTTTTATAGCTGACAACTGCTAAATATGACCCAGCTTTGTAAATGTGTTTCTTTGCCAGGAAATTAATTAATTTGCATATCCCTGCTTTAGCTTCAACATGCAGTATCACACTACCTGGTAGTATATGAGATATCCGATGATAGATAATCCCTGGTTATTACATAGAAAATTATGCTAAGGGATATACTAGGAAATGTAGTGATATATAATCATATATATGTATAAAATTATACAATTGACTTAGGCATGAAAATGTTGTGATTGTATTGATCAGCAGCAGCATTACAAATAAAATAAGGGCCCAGCTATAGACCCCATTCTTCTTTCTTTTTCTTTTCTTTTGTCTCTCCTCGCAAGGCTCTCTTGTCCCTCGGAGCATCTCCAAACTACAAAGACCGCTGTGGCCTGACCCCGCTGTATCACACTGTACTGACAGGGGGCGACACCTCTTGCTGTGAGACCTTACTGTATTACAGGGCCAGGCTGGGGACAAGGGACGAGAACGGCTGGGACGAGTCCCATCAGGTACCACTGGACAGTTTAATATGATAAATCTATCTATCTGTCCATCCATTGATTACCATGTGGTTTCATCATTTTCTTCTTTATTGAGATGTCTAAGCATCTCTGGTCTTTGTCTCTCTTCCTGTAAACTTAAGCAATGCACCAACATGTCCATGTCTGATATGTGTGTTTGATGTCACGTACCATTGCCCTCAGTCTCTTTCAGCATTTTGTTTTTCTCAACCGCTCTTCTCAACCTTCCTTACTCGTCTCTCCATTCTCTCTCCTTCCTCTCCTCCTTTTCTCTTTCCATAGCACAGGGATGAAGAGGAGTTTGGAATGGAAGAAATACATAAGGTACCCTTCTTCCTACCATCTCATCTTCCTCGCCAGACTTTCAGTGGAAAATGCACTGAGAATTGTGATGTGATAGAAAATGCAGATACACTGAATCAAGTAACATTGTTTTCCTAACCTGTTCTGGGTCATCTCAAGCTGAGTCCAGTTCAGAAAGAGCATTAGTACTATCTCTTTCTTACTGTAGATATGGGTGCATTGCCTACATTATCTGTCTCTGTGACATTCTTGTTAATTTGCGTTTGTGCTGCGAGCCGGTTGTCATGGTATTTTATTTTGGTTTTGCCATGCTCTGTGTTTTCTTTTACTTTGTACGTATCTTGTGATATTTTAGTCCCTGCAGAAAAATATCAGGACACATTTCCGGCTGCAGAAGACTCATTTCTGTTGTTTTGATCATTTTTGATTACTTTCTTTTCACTGTGGTGCAATGTATTTGCCTCTGACCTGTTTTGCTATAAAAGTAATCATGGATCCAAATGGTAAAATGCATGCATCATCTTTCTCTTTGTATCTCTTTTGCAATATATATAGTATATATATACCGTATATATATCATTTTTGCCAATTTTGATTCTACTGAAACAGCCGTGTATGAACTCACCCACTTCTGTCTCTTTCCATACTTTCCAAATGTGACAATTTGTGGATATTTCTATTACACTCTTGACACTGAAAGGCTTGCCAGAATGGCTTTGCCCAGCATTTGGAGCATCTGCTGTTTTATGGGGCAGACACCTCTTCTCAAAATGCCTCAGGGAACACTGCACTTCACATTTCTGCCCTGTACAACAAGGCAAGTATGGTAACAGATTCCCATATATGAAATCGTTATTACCATAATTTTACTGCTGTTTTTAAAAAGGTGTTAACTCATTACTTTCCCTCTCTGAATGATCAGGAGAGCTGTATCCGTGTTCTTCTGTACAGGGGAGCAAACAGGGAGGCAAAGAACAAGCATGGTCAGACCCCTTTTCAGGTAAATGCTTTAACTATCAATTAAAACTACGCATTTTTACACGTTTGCGATGGGAAATTTCATTTTTAGAGTATATTTGACCAACAGTTTTGTCCAAAACTAAAAGAGAAAAAGAAGACAACTCAATAAAAAAAGAAAAAGCAATAGCTGGAATAATTCAACGTTTTTTTTGTATTTGCAGCTAGCTATAATGTCTGGTCACTTTGAACTCGGGGAACTCATCAAAAACCACAAAGATTCTGACGTAGGTAAGCTTTTGTACAAAACTGTCTCTCCTGAGGAGGCTATCAAATGGTACAATCAGTTCCCAACACCTGCTTTTCTTTGTCCTTTACTGAATCTATCATGTATTTGCTCTTACAATCTCACATTTTTCCCCCTAACAATCTACTGAATTTGTCCCTCCATTTCATCCTGTCACATCAAACCCCACTGCCTTTCCTCACTTTCCTAAACTTCACCTCTTAACCTCACACCCCCATCTTCAGTGCCCTTTTTGGAATCGCCAAAGTATGTACCCAAGCGAAAAGAGAGCGCCCACACTCTGCCTCTCCCCTCACTTCATTCCCACCCCCTACTGCGCGCTAACAGCGATAACTCCATGACCCAGTCTGACCCTCTGGCCCTACCCATCAAGGCTGCAACCAATCCCAACCCGGGACAGGTACTGAGGACCATTAGGTGGATGTTCATCTGCTGGCTCTTTGTGATATTAGACATGCTTTGCTGATGCTACATTTCTTTTTCAGTCTTTGACTCCTAGTAAGTTACAGAATCAGCTTTGACGATCTGTCTTTATGGGACTTGTTGTGTTTGTGCAGGGACAGCGCAGGGCCTCCATTGGCATTAGAAGCTCCAGCAGCCCCAGAACTCGTACCCGCTCCCCATCCAGAGGGAGAGGAGGCCAAAGTGACACAGAGGAGAGGCACCGGCAGCCAAGAGGCAGACAGGGGTAAGGAGCCTATTGAGGGACATGAAGAGAGGGAGAGGGCTGGGTTCTTAGTCTGAACAGGTCATTCAAGGCCATCTACTAACAGGGGTCATTCAATATCTAGTAACTATCAGTTATATGCAGGAAAAGTATTATTTGTGTCTCAGAAGCATTATGTGTACTATTTTTAGCTGCAAGAATGTCACCTATTTTAAGTGTGGGATTGATGGACATTTTGTTGTTCTGTAAGGCAACAATGATGGAGGATATAGTAAAGGCCTGAAAACAGTCTACCGTCCACAGCCATGATCTGTGAGGCTGCACAATGGTGCTTACAATGATAATTGTTAACATGCTGTTGTTTACCATGTTCACCAGCTTAGTTTAGCGTATTAGCATGCTCAAATTAGCAAATTAGGACTAAACATAGATCTGAGGAAATTGGTTTAGCAGGTATAAACTAAAGTATTGCACAAACAAAAAGGAAGATTTAGACAAGATGATGTCACTAGGTACGCCAGATCACCAAAGTCGATCATGGTTTAGGAACTGTGTATGTACCGATTGTTGTCTTGATCCATTCAAAAGTTGTTGAGAGACTTCAGTTTGAATCAAAGTGGGGGACTAACCGACAGAGTGGCATTGCCATCTCTTCTAGTTCTAGTGCGTGTGTAAAAAAATGCATAAAAACATTTATCAAATTTATCCTCACATCCTTATATACTAAATTGCATTAATTTCTACCCTACATTCATTTCTTGTATACTAACTGCAAAAAGACTATGCAATTTAGAGTATTATTTATTAAAAGATAATACTACAGCACAGGAAAAAAATTATTAAAGCACAGAAGTGATGCACTTAGTCAAGACAAGATTGCAGCATACATTCTTACTGTTGGTATGACTGATTAGTATGACTCAACTACTGACTGTGTCTGACAAGCTGTATGTTGTCTCACTTTGTCTCACTTGTTTTTGCACATTGTGCTATGCAGTCTTATCGCTTGGTTTTGTAAGAATCTCTCTCTCCCTCTCTGTCTCCCTCTGTAGTGCAACCTCAGCGGGCGGTGGGGGAGGTCAGATGAAGCGTATGTACAGTGCGGTGCCAGGGCGGGTTTATGTGGCCACTCGTGCCCATTCTGCTAGCGGAGACCGAGAGCTCTCACTTAACAAAGGCGACAAAGTTAAAGGTGAGATGGAGCCAAAACTTACACTTGAAGTGATTTATGAGCATATGAGGAGAAAACGAGCACTACACTTAATTTTAGCCAAGTTGTTGTTTCCAAAACATTCTCCACTGCAGATGATTTTGTGGATTGTTGAGATATTTAACAGTGCAGCTGCAATACAGTCCGATGCTGAAAAATATTTGAGCTACTGCCCCTAAAACATCAACAGAGGAGATGTTCATGAGGAAAAATTGGACTGTAAATAAGAGAAATGAGGAGCACCTTTTCTCAGTGGATCTTACAATGTAATAATTAAAAAGGTAGCTTAAGGTAAACAAGGAAGGTTAAGGTAAAGATATATAACAGAATAAGAGTTTGTGACAGTACTACTACCAAAATCACATGATATCCATGTATTGATGCTATTCATGTATCTGTCTTTCTATCTGTCTTAGTGTTAAGTGTAGGAGAGGGGGGCTACTGGGAGGGAACAGCGAAAGGTCGCACAGGCTGGTTTCCTTCAGACTGCGTGGAAGAGGTGGCGGCTCTAAGCAAAGACAATCGTCCAGGTAAGACAAAACTAGCATCTTTTCACTATGGAATTGAAAAGAAATTATTCTGTCCACAGCAAAATGTGTAGCCTTTTGGGATTTTGCAGCTGACCTATAGTTAAGTTTTATATAAAAACATTTTTTTTTTTTATCACTCATTAACTAAAAGAATATGGATAGTTGTGAGATAACTCAACAAGGCACGATAATAAGAAATAGAACATAGATTGTAGAAAGGTAATGCTGAAAAATGGGTTACATACTCCCTTAGGCTGGAATTATCCTTTAGGTCACTATAACACCCAGCGCATGTCAGACATTAACCAGCAGGCCCTTTCGCAGCAGACAGTAAGTGGCACATGTAGAACACAGACACTTACTTTTCTCTTCTTTTCACAGCTGCACTGTTCACGCAGCAAGCATATGCCACGTAGAAGACACAAAAATAAATATGTTTGATTCGTTTGTGCGTTTTGCCAAAGACACAACACTTCTACAAATAGACAGATAAGGTGTCATGACAGAAGCTGAAGTTTTAAATGTGGCATGTGTTTTTACTGCTCGTGCCTTGCAGAGACGCGCAGTGAAAAAGCCAAGAGGAAGCTTTTCCGTAACGTCACTGTCGGAGCCTACGATGGCACTGACGGCCCCAGGTAAGAAATGTTGTCATGACCTTTAACACTCTGTGATCGGTTTATAAGTATGTTGCGAAAGTTTAAACTGCTGCAAAAGTGTGTATGTCAGGATGATTATGTTTGTCTTCCCTGGAATGTGTAAAGCTATCCCCAACTTTTCTCGCAACCCAGAACAGGATACCGCGCTTGGAATATATGGACCAATCAAATAATTACCTGATTGGCTCCAGCTGCTGATATAGTTCTAGCTGTGGATTGTGGATCCCTAGAATATGGGCAGCTCTCTGGTTAATTAATGTAAGGAAAGACTGTGAGGCGAGTCATGGTGAAATAGTTGACACACTCTTGTGTTGCTGGTAACAGGAGGTTCACGTGTGTGTGTGCGTGCTCACTTTTTTTCGCCTATTGTGCTTTCATGTCTTCCCGTGTGTCTGTTTTCTGCTGATCCTGAACAGTTTATGTTCTCTATTTTGCTGCGCGGACACATCAACACTGAACGCGCATAGAGCAGCCATGTCATTTTGGGCTCACCCTCTTTTGGCTACCCCTGGGTAGGAGGTACTTCTCCTCCTCCATGTCATCTTGCTGAGGCGGCTTAGCCCAGGGCAGCTGCAGCTGTGTACTATAAAGCTATGCATGTTTGTTTGAGAGTTATTGAGTGTCTTGTGAATGTTTATTCATCATCCTGCTGATGAGTCATGAGAAGGCTGAGACACCAAGCGTTGGTTAGGTCCCTGGGCTAGTGAGAAGGACTTACCAGTCGCCACTCCAGGGTTTCACAGCCTCTTACACATTGGAGCTGACATGACCCTTGTGCTAAGCCACTCTCACTGTCATTCGAAAAAGGCATTCCCTTTAATGCAGCTGCGGTTGTGTTCTAAATGGATATAGTAGCCACTGGGGTTATTGTGGTAAGCTGGTTAAGAGTAATTGCGGCACCGTGGTGAAGTGGTGCTCAATTAAGAGCAAGGTGATCCGGAGCATGTTCCCTCAGTGCAGCTAGGCAATTGGGAGAATGTCAATTATAGAGATAGAAAGAGGAAAAGTGTTTGTTCGCCTGTGTGATGATGACAGCTCTACTCTAGAGGAGAAGAGGGAGCGAGAGGAAAGTTTGCACGTGTGTGTGTGCGCATGCGTGCGTGCATGCGTGCGTGCGCGTGTGTGCGTGCAAATCCAGGGAGAGAATCAGCTGTTAGTATATCTGTGATACACCAGTGAGTGGATGTGCAAATGCACTGTCTCTCCCTTTGTTGCCTTACATTTATACCCATCCCCCGCATCCTCACACCGCAAGTTCAGCACTCCATCTCCTCTATTTGGCAACCAAACCCTCTTCCTGTCATGTACCAGCAGACACACGCACCATGCAGTATCTCCCTGTTGTGATAATCGCTGGTATTCTCTCCCTTCTTTCCTTCACATTGTCTTTCTCTTGTCTGAAGTATGTGGGGTGCACCCCACCTCTCTCTCCTCCACTCTCGCGGCTCTCTCCGGCTGAGCTCTCGCTGGAAGACCGGGAGGAGGGAGGAGGAGGAGGTGGTGGTGGAGGAGAGAGCGTGCGCGAGAGAGGAGGGGGGGACATGGCAATGGGGGGATGCGGAGAGAGAGAAATCTCTCTCTCCCTCTCTTCTTCGTGGCCGTCACTGGGCCCCAGAAACAGGAGCGTGTGGTTCATTTACAGGTAGCGGCTGTTTCCTCATTCATTGGCTGGCTATGGATGTGAGGAGAGGACAATGGAGAGAGGGGAGAGGTAGATGATGCTATTGAAAGGCCGTGCCTTTTCAAAGACAGACTAATAAGCTATGTATTCCGTGCGTGTGTGTGTGTCTCTGACTGTGCGTGTGTATATGTGCGTGTGTCTTTTGTATTTTTTTATGCATGTGAATATCAGAAGTGGCTACTGAGACTCTGCAGCATGTTTATATCAGTGTTTTCCTCCTGTGTGTCTTTGAACGCTGTGTGCGTGTGTGTTAGTGCATGAAAGGGAGCACATATTGATGCATTTCAGTCAGACAGTGTGGGTGTATTTCATTCTCTTTGAGTCATGATTTCTTTAAGCAGATATTTTCCATTCACCAGGACTCCATTTATTCCTGTTCCGTTAAAAATGCTATTGTTACATCCCATATTTTTATGTATCCTTGTTTGCGGTTTGTCATTTCTTTTTGAGTTCTAATTTGAGATACCGGTAATATCTGTGTGTGTGTGTGTGTGTGTGTGTGTGTGTTTACATGCATTTGTGTTCATGTGTGTGTGCATGTGATTATATACACTGAATGAAATATCTGTGGTTTTCACATGTAAGTGCTTACGTCATAGTGTTTGATTGCTGTGGAAGTATCTCTCCTGTACATATATTTATGTAAATGCGTTGCATCTACAACGACTCCATCCACAATCTATGTCACTGACATCCGTCAAGTGCTTCACTTGTGGTGTGTGGGTATTGTCCCCACGTTCAGGATGTAAATGGTTAAAAAGCTGCCTTTTTCTTAGTAATTGTGGATAGAAGAGGATGACTCAGGAGGGTACATAATAACTCTAGTCTTTAGTAGGCTCACAGCTTCATTGCAGAGAGACTGTGTCGTACTAGCCAGCAGGGATTAACCAGGGACTTTTATTTCCTGTTTTTTTAGTGGCCCAAATTGGCCAGGCAATCGTGGTCATTGTGGTGACAGATAAGATGAATAGCTTTAAATATGTAAAAAGACATCAGGTGTGTTACTGCGAGCCAGCAACACAACTTAGAATCACCTGGAGGACCAACGAAGGCCATTTTTCCCCTTTGTATAAGTGGAGGGATGAAGAGCCCAATGGATCCGTCCACCCACTCCTTGCTACTTTGATCCTCGGAGAGGGAAAGCATGGTGGAGGACAGGGTGAGAGAAAAGAGGAATGAGGTGTGAGGAGCAGATGGCTGGAAGGCGGCTGTGCGTTGGCGAAACAGTAACATTGATGGAGAACACACAAGGGATGGACCTCAGTAGGGGAAACTAGCAATCGTCTGTTCAGTGCTACAGTTACGACTTGGTGTCGAAGTCTGGATCTTCAGGCCTGGAGGCCAATGCTCACGACTCTGCTGTACCTCTGTGATTCCACAGCCAAACTTTATTACATGCTCTGCCAGATTAAATACACAAAACCTTGCTGAGTCTTTGCTGTAAGAGACGGTGTGGAATACAATATTACTGTTATTGTTATTTTAGGACCAGCATACACATGGCTGTTTCAGGAGTGGCGGAGGCAGGATGAAGTTGCAGTGATGGGATCCTCTGCCAGACAGAAAAAAAATCGAGTCTGCTGCCTAAGACCTAAAAGTAAATCAAAATGTTGGCATTTTTCTTGTGTTTTTCTAAGTGGTTACAAGTTACCCTGCAGACCTGATTGTCAGGCAGACAATCAAAGGGTTGTATTTTTAGTTTAGGTTAGATTCAGCACCACGGTTTTCTGCCTGATGACTCAAGTGAAGGAGAATTGTAACTGAGAATTTGTATGCAGCCCTGAGATTTGCAGTGTCTGACACATTTAGCTTGAAAAATCACATTTACGTTTACAACTTCTCATAAAGGTCCAGGTGTGAACCCATATACAGTGGGTACGGAAAGTATTCAGACCCCTTTAAATTTTTCACTCTTTGTTTCATTGCAGCCTTTTTCCAA
>NC_048427.1:12160529-12211761 GCF_013103735.1 Etheostoma cragini | reverse complement strand
TTTGGAAAATGGCTGCAATGAAACAAAGAGTGAAAAATTTAAAGGGGTCTGAATACTTTCCGTACCCACTGTATAATTCACCCTAACTTCCCATTTAAAAGGGGGAGCGACAACAAACCTGTAGTCCCCGTGGAAATGGTGTCCTTGAGTATACCAGGGCATTTTCACTGCATTGTTTTGGCAGTCAAACTATCACTATAAATAAAGACAATTCTTCAACCAGCCTACTCATACTGTGCACTCACAGTTCATCCCTTCTAGGAAATCAAACGCTTTGATTTCATTTCAGTTGAATTGTCAGTTTGAGTCAAGTTGAGAAGCACAAACTAACACAGAAATTAGCTGCCTAGGGAAAAAAATATCTGGAATTCCTCTTAAATCATACAGCTGCGGGTTCTCTAACAGAACCAGAGTGAATTGACATTGTTACAAAGTCAAGTCCAGAAATGAGTCATGAGATGCGGCTGTGTGTGGCAGTGTGGAGTCCATTTAACCTGTCCAATATTAGAGAAAGAGTTGTAAAGCAACTTGGCCAAAAGTCCTAGACATGGTAATAGAATAATGAATGCGCTTGCTAGGCCAGCTGTCACACTACGCCAACAGTCTCATAATAAGATTGCATCACTGATATCTGTGAACATTTCTGCCCCCCAAGGCTGTGGTCTTTGAGCAAGAGGAGCTGTTTGTGTAAGAAAATTGAAGACTTGTCATACTTCTTCTGGTGCATAATTTGAAGTGTCATGTATGACCGGTAGTGGTGCACTGGAGTCGGTAAAATAGCATCGCTGCAAAAGCTGCCAGAGGCAGTGAAAGCTAATGCACCGATTTAGGTGCATTTGGAAGTTGCCATTAGCAGTGAAGTGTATGTGACCATTTTTGTAATGTGTCGTTCCCTCCCCCCCGGCCCAGTGCTTGTCAGTTCTAGCTGGATTAGTCCATAGTACGGAATGTCATCTCATATACACTTCCTCCCATTGTGACACTAACTGTATCCCTGCCATTAACCCTTTTGTGCACCAGTTCTTTTTTCATGACATTCTCAAGCCAGCCTATCTTTTGCTGCAGTGTGATTTCATAATGTGATGCAGTATAGCTGTTTTCCACATTCAGAAAATGCTTTATTTGCATGACAATGCGACTTTTCTCTTGCTATAGAAGTCATATACTGTAGCTCTCTTCCAATCCAATTCTCTCTTTCTGCCTGTCTCTCTCCATCCCCCTTTCCCCTTCCCCTCTGATTCCTTGTTTCTCTCTCTAAGTGACTACATCATTAAGGAGAAGACAGTGCTCCTCCAGAAGAAAGACAATGAGGGCTTTGGCTTTGTGCTTAGGGGAGCCAAAGGTGAGCCTCTTCTCCCAAATTTACCTCATATTTTTTCTGTCTCAGCCTAATTTCTCTTTTTTTTTATCTCTCAATCCCTCCCTCATTTTCAAGGCCATGTTGTTGTTATCCTTGTCCACTCATGCTCATCTTTTTTGTCTTGTCTTTTGCAGCTCAGACTCCCATAGAGGAGTTCACTCCAACGCCAGCATTCCCCGCGCTGCAGTACCTAGAGTCTGTCGATGAGGGGGGCGTGGCCTGGAGGGCGGGCCTGAGGATGGGGGATTTTCTCATTGAGGTAAGAACAACATGCATTTTGGACTAAGACACAAACTGAACCCAGCGTGACTTGATCGTAAGCCTTGTCTAAGGTCCTGAGTTTAACTAAAAAAACATTTGTCTAGTCAAATGTAAAAATGTATTAAACATACAGCAAGAACTACATAGTAAGACAGACACTTCAAATGTTCCTACTAACAGAGCTATACAATAAGTACAACAACCAAAAGAAAACACAAAATTACACTTTGAGTAAGGGATTAAATTTACTATCACTAGTGCATTTTCCAATAATGAATGCAACAAGTGCAGGAGAGTGTCACAACTCTATCTGGGAAATGAAGACATAGACAGGCTGAAGAAAAGTGGGTACACCAACAAAAAAAACTTCACTACACTCCATTTCAAAGAAACTTTTGTGACGCACTGAACCAAACATCACAGGTCGCACGGCACAGGAGGGAGCGAGAGAGAGGAGAGGTGTTAATGTAGATTTTACTGCTGAGGTAAATGCAGCCAAACGCACACTGAAAAGAAAAGAAAAAGTGATTTTACATTTGTCCACCGCCTAATTTGTTTCTTTGCCGCCTAATAGTCATGTTATATTTTTATACTGTGTCTAAGTATGTACTGTAAGTTATAAGTAGTGCATTTTAGTCACACTATGTGAAGGGTTGCTGTACTTGTTCCTCTACGGAGACAAACTGTGTTCTAAAAATGATGATTAATATACTTTTATTAAAGCTGACAGAAACTGCTGATTAGTTTTCAACCTGATATGAGTCACTTATGTAGCTGCCTAAGTCTTTGGAACTGTGATTTACTGTAGTGAATGCCTGAAATGCTGGGGTGCTTGTTCAAAGCACTGCAAAATTGTGTAAGTTTAAAGCTACAGACTTTATTGTCAGTAAGTGTAACTTACTGTGGCAGTAAAC
Organism: Etheostoma cragini; assembly: GCF_013103735.1. Classification (NCBI taxonomy): domain Eukaryota; kingdom Metazoa; phylum Chordata; class Actinopteri; order Perciformes; family Percidae; genus Etheostoma; species Etheostoma cragini. Next base: position 12,209,226 of record NC_048427.1, on the reverse strand, counting down.
CTTTTTCTCACTGATTCTGCAACAACATATGCCAAACCTGGGAAAGCTGCATTACGAAAGTGACCCGGTGGTCACAAGACCCTCATTATCTCTGTAAATAGTGTTTGCATTTTTGTGTCCACTCCCTGATCCAACAATATTTTTTTTTTCATTTAAATAAATCAGCTCATTCTGCATTCAGTCCTTCCCTGTCTGTGTATCTGCTAGGTGAACGGCCAAAATGTGGTAAAGGTTGGCCACCGACAGGTGGTCAACATGATCCGACAAGGTGGCAACAGTCTCATGGTGAAAGTTGTGATGGTTGCTCGAAACCCTGAACTAGAGGACACTGCTCGGAAGAGAGGTAAGAGTCAAACTTTCCTTGTATGTCATAAGTATCCTGTGCTCATGATGATGACGATAAAGCTTATTGTGTGTTTACTTTACCCTAAAAGCCTGTTGCAATGTGGTTGTCATTGGTGACTGCATGTTTATACGAGAATACTGAACATTAAGTCTGCATTTGGCTGGCTTCCCTTGGCAGCCCCACAGCAGTCTAAAAGACTGACTCCTCCTGCCATTGCCCTGCGCTCCAAGTCAATGACATCAGAGCTGGAAGACATGGGTAAGATAATACAGGGGACAAAGGACTGAATGCAAATAATAAAGAGGAGGGGTGGTCTGGAAAGGGATGTAAAAAAGTAAAATTACATTTGATTCCGCCTTCTTTTTTTCACAATTGAAATAAAGTGATGATGATAGTATTAGTATCAGTATTAGTCAGTATTAGTATTAGCAGTATTAGGGAAACACAGCATTACATTTTTATATATATATATATATATATATTTATAGGGGGAGGAGCTTCTTGATGAATGTGCACTTTCGATTACCTGAAAGGTTATATAGAAAGGTTTTTTTTAAACAGGTTGTGAAATGATGCTCGTCTGGTGCCATCAGTCACAAACTGCTTTGTGTTTCTTTGTCTTTTGAACTAATGTGCTGCATACAGTGGACAAAGGTGGGAGAATCATGGATTTATGTGTTCTCATCATCATTTCCGTCCCCCCATCAACATAACCATCTTTCTCATCTGTATTCACACCATCACGTGTCTGAGTATGTATTTCATCCTTTCATCTGCATAATACACATGACTACACAGCAGTACTAGTCACACCTAATTTTTGTTTTCCCAAATTATGTATGCCACAGCTGCCTCTCCATGGAAAAAGAAAGCAGGTGAATATCAGCCTTAATCATTGCCCCTATCAGCCCCTGAGCTTTAATTAAAAGTCAGCCTGTTTGATGTTTTTTTTCTTCTTCTTTTTCAGAATACGAGTCCTCTCTGGGTCCTGATAAGAAGAGGACAGTCTATCAGATGGCACTAAGTAAGAAATCACTCTTACCTCTCTTGTCATACAGTAAAAGGGTGTTTTTAAACGTTGAGTGGATGAGAGGGGGCTCACTTAAATCCTCCTTTTCATGGTTCTTTCTTTATTTTATGCTCCCTCTCAATACCTCTCTATATTTCTTCTCTGCCCTGCTCTGTCTTTGTTTTAGATAAACTGGATGAGATCTTGGCTGCTGCCCAACACACTATTACATCAGACAACCAGGGCCAGAGGGGTCATGGAGGCAAGAGGGATCGGAGCAAGAGTATTGTTCCCAACATCTCCAATGAGGTAATGCTGGGAACTGAAAGGAAATGGTCCTAGCTTTGGTCGTTACCATAATTTGGGTTCCTGCTTGCTTTTTAGAATCAATTTATGTATCTACAAAATATTAAGAAATCCTGAACAGTTATGAACCTCTCTCCCAGTCCACCATACCCGATTCACATATACAACAGAGCTTCTCCACTGCTTTAGGATGTAGCAGATATTTAGTCATGGGGACAAATGACTAATGCTAGGAAATGTTTCCTATCTTTAAAGCAGCTTGGTCTTTAGCTTTTTTTTCTGTCTTCTATCATTTTTTTTAAATCTGTGTGTGTTTTCACTGCCCTCACTGCACTTTACAGAAAATGATTGGCAATGCACCACCCACACCAAACCATTTATTTAAGTGCGAGTCAGGTTGCGTCCATTCATCCATGCTCTGGGCCCTGATACTCTAATACTTTGACTGGTTGGTTGTTCTGTATTGCATTATACTGTTCATCTAATCAATACCAGCTTAACAGCCAACATCAGTTTGATTTATTATATCTGAGTAAATGTTTCATCTCCTCTCTTTACTCCCTTCTTCTATTCAAATTCTCTTTTGCTCCTTTTTTAAACTGGGTTTCAACACCTGAAGCAACCCTATGAGCAGCCCGGACCAGGTTTTGGCTACAACCAAGCTCATTTTCAACCAGGCCACGCTCAGCATGCAGTCATGATGCGTCAAAAATCAATTGGTAAAGGCAATTTTCATGGAAAGATTTCTGCCTGCTCAAAAGTTTCTTTTTAAGTGTCTGTTTGTAAGCGCTTGTGTCCTTTTTCTTAGGTGTAACCGAGGAGGAAAGGCAGTATCTTCACCCACCCGCCATGAAGCTGGCTCGCAGCCTGTCAGTGCCGGGACCAGAGGAAATCCCCCCACCCCCTAACACATCTGCCCCAGAACCGCCTTTATCAGCAGGCCCTCATCCTGGGAGAGGACCTGCTATGCCCATACCCCCTGTATCTCAAGCCCACTACCAGCTCCAATCCCAGACAGGGAATGCTACTCAAGCAGGCTGGGAGAGGGGGGGGGCTGGTGGGATGAACCAGCAGGGTATGGTCCCCACCCTCCGCAGACAATCTGAAGGACTGTGTGTCAGAGAGCCAGAGGCGCCCAGGAGGGGCGGTGGCAAGATGGGAGGGTTAAGGAAAGGCTACAGCAGTGCTACACCACCAACAAGTGCTAAGCCTAAGGCCCAGCAAGCACCGCAACATCACCCGCACGTGGCCAACCGGGAGCAGGGTGGAGGCGTTGGCAGGGGGACAGCAAGGAGGGGTGGTCGAGGAGCTCTGATGAAGCAGTCGAAAGTGGAAGATGGGCTGAGACAGCAGCACAGAGGAAAAGGAGTTGCAGCTAAAGAAAAGAGCTCCATCCCCATCCCCACTATCATTGTCAAAGCGCCCTCCACCAGCAGCAGCGGCCGAAGCAGCCAGGGAAGCAGTGTAGAAGCTGAGCCCCCCCAGGGTGTAGAAGACAATAACCCAGCAGATACAACCTCAGACAGCCCAAACACCAGTCTACCCTCACCACTCACCCCCATGCCACCTCAGCCCCTTTCATCTACTTCCTTGCCTTCATCAACTGCTGCCCCGTCTGTTTCCTCGCAGCAAAACCTGGAAAACTTGGATTACACTTCGACATACGTTACGACCTTTGGAGGAGGAGGAGGGGCGCGCAGGGAAAGGGAACGTTTCCGAGATATGAGAAGAAAGAGTGCTTCTTTCTTCCTCTCATCTGAGGAGGACATACAAGGAGAGGCAGGAGGAGGAGCAGGGCAGGGAGGAGGAGCACTAGGGACAAGAACTCAGCCTTTACAGGGCTCTCAAATGGAAGTGCCCACCCCTCGACTACGGCCCTCCAAGTCTATAGATGAGGGCATGTTTTCTGGAGACAACTATGTCAACTATTCCAGCAGCATGCCCCCAGCCTTTGGCCTGCCTGAGTATTCTTCCCCTGTCCTTGGTCAGGATGGCCAGCCCAAGTCAGCTCCCTCAATGTACGGCATCCAGGCCACTACTACCTTCATCCACCCACTTACAGGAAAAGTTCTGGACCCCTCGTCCCCACTTGGCCTGGCCCTTGCTGCCAGAGAGAGGGCCCTGAAGGATGACCGCAGGACACGCAGAGAGGAGAGACACTTTGGCCGTCAGCTGTCTACAGTAGGAACATTCCCTACCCCTGTTCAGACCCCAACTCCTTCCCTTTTTGCAACCCCTACACAATCGGCCTACACTTCCCCAGTGTCCGTCCACCTAAGCTCCCCCACCGCCACCACTTCGCCTGCATCTATGAGCCGGCCACAGTCACCAAGGATATTACGTTTGGGAGGAGGAGGTGGGGAGAGGATGGAGAGAGAAAAGGAGGCAGGACCCAGGGAAGGTCTCAGAGTTCGCTTCTCAGAGGACAGAAGCAGTCAGTATTCAACTCAGTATTACCCACAAAGCCCCAGGGAGAGAGAAAGAGAAAAGGAGGTGTATGACAGCAGGCCTGCTCCACAAATGCAGCCTCCTCCACCGCCGGTTCAATCCGCACCCCGCAGACCTTCCTTTTTGCAGATGGATAACACTCCCAACACCACCTACATCCCTCAGTATACTGTCCCTACAGGCTCCGCACAAACACATGAAACCATGGGAGATGCAGGAGCAGGGGCGGGTGGAGGTCTAGGACTGATGGTTCTCCCTCCACCAGCTCCCTCAATAGATGTAGATGACGAGTTTGTCTTTGTAGATCCCTTGCCCCCTCCCATACAGTTTGCTAATGGTAAGAAGGAGAGAGTCCAGGAGTATCCTCAGCAGCATCAACACCGGAGTCAACACCTTGCTACTTTTGCACCACCTCCTCCTCCCCCTCTTCCATCTACCAAGCCCTCAAATGCACCGCAACCCTCTCCACAGGGAGGTGACTCTGCTGCCTCCAGCCTTACTTCCTACGACAGCGAGGTGGCCAACCTTACACAGTCAGCTCTCTCTCCATCTTATCCATCCGCACAGATATATCCCCCTCCCTCCACCACATCTGGTGCGGGTTTGCCTGCCACATCACTACACAGACCCCAGCCCATGTCTCATTCTCACCCCTATTACAGTGGATCTAATGAACCCTCATTAGGTGGTCACACCCCGGGCCAGGACAGAGGCACAGCCGCCCTCACAGCCACCATAAGCTATGCTACCACTACCATGACAGCCACGGCCGCCGCTGCCACCACAACCTCACCGGCGTCTTCTGACTACACCATGACCATGGCCGGGCCCAAGGCTGGCCTCAGCACAGGGGTCAAAGCTGCTGAGCACACTCATCACCCTACTAGTATATCCAAGAGCGGAGACTGGCAAGATACCGTGGTGGATTCTGGGATTGAGGAGCTGGATAGTCATAGCAGTAGTGACCACCATTTAGAAATGCTGGGATTGAGTGGGTTGAGAGGAGAGAGGGGAGGCAGTGGAGGAGGAGAGGGAGAGAGAGGAGGTGAGCATCAGGATCCTTGCACTACCTACTCAGGTGGGCAAACATTTGAGGTGCACAGTGCCAAACTGGCAAACCCTGGGTTTCCAAAGATGTCTCATTACAAGGAAGGAGGAGGGAGGGGAATGCCCGTAGCACTACGTAGACAGAACAGCACCAACCCAGCACCTTTGCATTTGCAGAGACAAAGCAATTCAGAAGATGTGAGGATAGATGGAGCGTTCGCAGATGAAAGGAAGCGCAAGCAGAGTAGATCTAAAATGGAGGATGGCTTCAACACAGCTCTAGCTGCCTGCTTAGAGAAGCCCATGGACACTCGGTCAGTGGGCTGGGTTGAGGTGGGGGAGCATGAACAAAGTGGAGATGGAGTGCAGAGAGGAGGTATGGTTTTAGAGGGCCACCGAATTCATTCACCTCTTTCAGGTGTGAAGGCAAGCATCATCAATGAGCTGAGCTCCAAGCTGCAACAAATGAGTAGCATGAAGAGCATGGATGACTGGAGCCACAGTCCAAAGTCACCCGCCATGCATAGGTTGGTTTGTTTTCATCTGGCCTTTGGTATTAAAATGAAAAGTTTGCATATCTGCTTATTTTAACCAAAGTTTGTTGTCTGTGTGTCTCTCAGGTATTCGGCAGATTATACTGATGTGTTTCACAGCCCCCCTTCTGGCCATTCCATCTCGCCATTACCCACCTCCTCTCCACAGCATCGTCAGATCCTGACACCAAATCTGACGGCCACCCCGTCTGTCTCCCCTTCCCCTCAAGTCCCAATTCAGCGCAACTGGACCCGCTCCCCATCTCCACAGATTTCTACCTCCCCAGTTCATTCACACCCTCCCGTTTCCCCGACTTACTGCCCATACCCGACGTCACCGAAGCATCGGTCCAAGATGCGAAGGCAGACTTTTGATTTTCAGTGCAGTCCCACTAAAGAGATGCGGTCTTCGGTGTCACGGCGGCGGGCTCCCAGTCCTCTTATCTATAGCACTGAACAGCCAAACCCCAGCCCTCCCAGGCCTTCCTCTCTCCCCATCCTTCCCAGTACACCCATCTACAACAACCCCTTTGACTTCCCCGGACCCCTCACTCCTCCTTCGCCTGGCCATCCTCTAGGAGATCCCTACAAGACTTCAACTCCTCCACTATTCTCTCCATCTGCAAGTACAAACCCCCTACTTGTCTCACGCTCTCTCTCACCCACCCATTTTCTCTCTGGAGCCTCCTCCCCCATGCACTTGCCCCCCAGCCCATCCTGCCTCAACTTTCCCCATCTCACTCCTCCTCCGCCAGCCAAACCCTTTGCCGTCAAGCCCCTGCCCTTCTGGACCAAGTACGACGTGGCCGACTGGCTGGCTTACCTAAACCTGGGTGAACACAGAGAGCGTTTTATAGACAATGAGATAGATGGATCGCATCTGCCTTCGCTCACCAAGGATGATTTCTTGGACCTGGGAGTGACACGTGTAGGACACCGAATGAACATCGAGAGGGCACTGAAGAAACTCACTGACAGGTGAGAGAGGACTAATAGACTCGGGGACACGTAGAGGCAACGGGTCAAAGGTCAAAAAGGAATCACCGGATGGTGAAGGAAAGTCAGTGTCTCATTCCTTCCATGCAAGTTAGCTTGGCCATCCTGTTTCTTCATAATATTTGCATCATTTTGTTATATGGTTATCTCATCTTCTCTCATCCTTTTCTCTTTAATAACCTGTATTATCAACCCTATTTAGTTGTTCTGTCTTTATCTCATTTCCACCCATTCTTATTCTTTGATTTGCCCTCCTTCTCTCCCCAGGCGGCTCTCCTCTCCTTTGCATGTCACTACTTCTCCCCGAGACACAGACTGAGAGAGTCATGGGGTGATTCAAAGATGAGAGAAAGGGAGAGAAACAAATTGACAAAGATGGACAATAACAGAGTTATGTGCACGGGACGAAAAGTGGACATCAATAGGTTGTGTTCAGCTAAGACTAAGGGCTGGGTGTGTGGGGGGGAATGTGTTTTCTTGCAGATTTGCTACACATTTACAGCGTACTGTTGACATTTGCGGGATGACTTTTGTTCAACAAAGGGTATGAGAACGTTAAGAATATAATGAAAAGGATGCTTTTCAACAGAAAATATACTTTAAAACTTTTGATGGACAGACATTTAATTAACACACTATTTGTGCTGTAAAAGACAAACACATACATACACACACTCCTATTCTCACACACACTGGCAGATGGATTCTCACACCATCTGCTGCTTAGCAGCACTGAGAAAACAGTTTGAGTTCAAAGAAAAATTGAAAAGTTGCTGCTTAAAGGGTAACCCTGATTAAAAAGAAAACTGTCACATTCTAACATCAGTTTTGTAGCTTTAAGCAGAGTATCAGACGGCAAAGTACAGGAGCCAAAGTCCGAATATGAGAGAAAGGGTTTTGTTTGTAAATGTTGATAGATAAAAAGGGTAGACAACAATAGAATTCTTTTTTACATATACACTTGCCATATCCCCCCAAAGGATGCCCCAATAAGCTTTGTATGTATGTACTTTGCGAGCATTAAATAATCTTACATGTTAAACGGGATTCACTATTAATAGAACAATATGTTTTGTATGAAGTGCTGATCGCAATCATTGATTTCTAACTGGTCAGGGTATTTATAACTGTTCAATTGAAGTTGTGCATAATGAGGATGTATCAGTATTGAGAAGATATTGTTGTGAAATAGCCTTTTATTATTTTCCTGATTGTTCTATAGAAAGGAGAGGAAATACATGAGAGGAACCGAGAAGGGTTTGCACATAATTTCAAACTGCAAAGCATCTTTTCTTAGACTTTACTGGCTTTTATAGCCATAGCACAGGTCAAAACGGATCCGTCCTCTTTGATGCCATAATGTTGACCGCTCTCTCTCTCACACAGCAGGTGCAGTGATCAAAAAGGGCTTTTTACTGCTTCTCTGTCTGCCTGACTTCCTCAACCTTTAGCCTTTGTGAGTCTGTGTGTCTGATTTTGTGTTTGTTCGTCAGCCTGCGTCGGTGGCCAAATGCATTTCCTGACCTACACCTCTCTCTTTCTAATGCCTTTTCCAAAACATATTTATAATGGTCAAAAAAAATGGTTTTGTTTTTACTCACTAGTTGACAATCCCGATGTTTCCCTGTTCCACACATAATCCACAAAAAGAAAACCTCCGACCCACTTTTCAAAAGGGGTTTTCAGAGTGATAAAGTAAATACTGTATATGTTGCTTAGAGATGAACAAGAATGCCCTGGATTTTTTAAACTAACAGTTTAGCCATTTCCCTGCAGTGAATTTAACTGTAAGGCAAAAACACATCATTAATATATCCATATGTAATGATGATGACAATGATAACATAAACACATAGTATAATAAAGATAATATTAAGTATGTAAACGTTTTTAAGAATCTCCGTCTTCCAAATAGTGTGGACTAAATCTATGAAGCTTTGTTTTGTTTATGTTTCATTTTGGGTTTCCTGTAAATGCTTTCTATACTGCTCGCCTTGTGGTGACCCCAGTGAAGCTGACACACGTTAGTTAATGTTTTTTCTCTCTATGTGAGTTTAAATTTATGACTCTGTTTACTCATGCTGAGTTGCCTCAATGCTATCTCATGATGGACTGTTCTGAGAAGTGAAAGGAGTGAGCAGTAGTGTAGAAAGCATTACATACTATGATTTAAAAGAGTATTTTAGGTCTAGTGAAATGCATAATGAATATGACTACACACAGTAGGCGCATAAGTATGCAGAGATAAAAGGTATATATATATATATATAAAAACAATATATATATATATAAATATATATAAAGTTTTGCTTAAATAAAATAAAAGTATATACTGACAAACAATATGATAGAGGTGCAACTAAGGTGTTGAAATAAATGCTAAAATAAACTGTGGCCCTGTCGTGATTGTCATTACTCCTTGGATTCCCACCTTTGAAAGATTCACATAATGATCCAATTTGAAGTGCTGTGTTTGAATTGAGTCATTTGGCAGCAGCTTGTCTCAGCCCTGCGGTGGTTGAACACAACATTGTTTTCAGGTCCAGGATTATATTCACATCAGGATCGGTGTGCTAATAGAAAGAGTAGACCTCACAGGGAAGGAGAAGATGAGATGGCTTAATTCAAAGCAAGCAGTGGCTGCAATCATGCAGCAAACAGACACCTGTAAAGCATGAAAATCAATAGAGAACAACTTGAATGAGACAAATGTGAGATTGTTCGCTAACATGATGTTCCTTCATTTAGTGTTTTGATGGTGGTGGTGGAGAGCGTAGTCCGCTGTCTAACAGGGTCCAAAATCTGTGATCAAATGGGTTGAGATCTGTTGGCTGCACAGGCCACAGCATATCATCAAGCAACCGCTTTAATTATATTTTTCCACTCAATCAGGTTTTCCTTTCATTCGTCACCCATCTGTATTTCAATTAAGGCTGTTTACAGCATGGTCTGTGGAGGGTAAAGAGGGGCACTGCTCTTTTCTAGGAAAAACATTTGTTTTAAATCTGTAAAAAAAAAATGCAAGGATAAGCTGTACACAAGAATCTGCATAAATGAAATAGTAGTAGTAAGTAGATAGTTCAATAATATGTAACTGTATGGTGATTTGATAAACATATAGATAGATTACAGCATCAGTCCAAGCCATGTGCAAGGTTAGTTGACATTGTTGGAGGGAAGATTTTTAATAACATGCTGTTACTACAAACCATCTTGGATGACACACTGATGTCCACTTCTTATTTTGATTGCGGTCCTAGAGACGTCAAACAAACCAATTGGCCATTTATTTAATTTTAACATGTAAAGGCAACTTGTTCCAATGTCTGCCATCATAGAGCCTACATGACCACTTATCCTGGTTGCCTTTATTGCAAAACAACTGAGATACATAAACCAGATATAGACAGCAGTAAGTGAACTGTAACTCTGGTGTCCTCTGTTAACTTGGCAAAGTATCCAAAAGAGCAAAAACCAGACAATAAGTAAACAGGCTGAACACGCTGCATACTGTTCTCTCTTTGACGTGCTCTTTTTCTAGGCCTGACCACAGGGAGAAAGGCAGGTCACAAAGGGGCACAGGGCTAATGTGGCAGTTCACGGGACACCCACACTCCCCCTGCTGTCACACACACTCTCTAATAAGCTCACATGACTCTGTGCCACACTGACACGTTTCTGTGACCAGCGAACTTCAAAATGAAGGTTCAGCATCTCATTAGCACCATATTGAGAGAAACGGAGGGACGGGCAAGGAGAGAAAGAAGGAGGGGGATTCTTCCAGCTGTTTTTGTTGAGAGAAAGTGAAAGGGTGCTAGTCAAAGAGCTGAACAGCCTGACAGGGAGTAAAGCCAGGGAGTTAAAAAAAAGCAAACATGGGGTTAAAGTAGGGAACAGAGCAAGAAGAGTTCATGACTGTGTACTAGAATACCACAGCTGACGGGGGAGGAAAGCAAGAAAGGTAAGTTTCTTCCTCCCTCTTTGTTTGTCCTGAAGCCAATTATGAGCAGAGTGATTACCATGCAAACGCTCTTTTTGTTTAATTTTGTTTTTTGCTTGCATTGTCTCTGTGTCTCACGCCCACTTTCAGATCAACGTGTGTGTGTGTGTAACTTTAAGTGCCAAGGCAAAATTGGGTCAGTGAGAGAGGGAGAGAAGCATGTGTTAGAGGAGGAGAGGCACACACGGAAAGGGGGAGACGGACAGAGAAATGGAGAGAAAATCCTCAGCAGCCCTTGAACTACAGTAACAAGTGGTCACTTGAGTAATCACTGGTGATTCAGAGAGAAATGTAAGTGCTCCCAGGCAAGACTGCTTTGTTGCCACTTTTTGGTTCTTTTTTACTTCTGGATGGAGTTTTTTTAGCATTGATTTGATATGAATGTTTCTATGTGATCAAATGAGAGGATGATCTGTTGAGTTTCAAACATCTTCCTTTCCTCTGCATGAGCAAGAACAGAATCAGAGAAAGTCAACGAAGTGAAATCTAAGTTGAGACTTCATAAACTCCCCACCATGTTTTCACTTGCAGGAGCTCACAATGAAAAGAATATGATTAAATAGCATGACAATATACGCATTAACACCGGCAAGTTGAGGGAAAGAAAGTCCTAGATGAGCCTGACTCTTTGTCATGCTCAGTCTTGTGATGAGGTGTGGTTAGTCACTTTCTCAGCCAGCAATGTGGCAACATGTTACCAAGATAGAAATAGGCCCGAATGTGACTGCATCTCTTGCGTGTTGGTGCATGCATCTCCCTTGTTTTTTCCAATCTCCCTCCAATGTATGTGCCACTTGTGCTTTGTTTTACATGCTGTGCAAAAATATCTGTCATCTGGGCGCGTTATTCCTTTTAAATCCTGCATTCTTGTTTGTCGGCCAGAACAAAAAATCTTGCACATGTGGTCATGATCTCCAAATCGAATGGCAGAGTTGGAGACAGTTGGTTCTAATGGGCCTTGTATTAGTCAGAGTGAAGGGAAAGATGACCTTTCCCTGCTGTTTATTTTGGGAAGGCAACAGGAAGAATGCCGGAGCAGCTGTTCTATTCCTACCGGCAGATCCCACCCCTGTGGATTCCAGTCTGCCACTGCATGAACCCCCCCACCCTCCTCCTCCCCTTACGCAGGGGGCTTCTTGGATGTATCCAAGCACTGTACAGTGTAAATATCACCTCGTCAGATTTGTCAAAGTTGTTATGGCAATAAGCTCAGCAACACACGTACACACACATACACACACTGCAAGGTCTCAGCCGCCAATTATTCCCAATCAGACTTGGGGGAACTGCTCAGTTCATGAGGAAGTCACCCTGCTTTATGCACGTTACATTCTGTGGACGTCCAACCTGTTACATGATAATCAATGTCACCTGTCAGCCAATGTAAGCTCTCTTTCCTTGCTCGTTTTGCATCCCAACCAGTCGAGCAACTCTCTCGTACAACACAAACAGCTATCTCTTGCTTTCTGATACAGACACGTTCCCAAAAATGGCGAGCCTTCCCAACGAGCCAGCTCAGGATGCAAAGAAACAGAGCTTCTGGATGGTGAGGACTATATTCATGACCAATCTAAGTACTACAATCCTAGGCATAGCTAGTTGATCCAAAACAGTACTAAGTGTGTTTATGAATGGACAACTTGAGTTCTGCAGGCCTGTGATTGTAACATATCATCATCACCTTTCATCCTCCCAGCCGGGAAATTATGTGCGTACAGTGCACCGAACTGAAAAGTCCTTCCAGGCCTGCAACGACATTGTGGCCTGCTTCATGGAGAGAGCAAAAGTAGAAAAACAATATGCCCAGCAGCTCAGCCAGTGGAGCAGCAAGTGGAAGACTATAGTGGACTCTCGTAAGTATGGGAAGCTGCATTATGGGGAGCCTAAAAACTGAGAACATGAATTCCCAGGCCTTTTTTTTTAACATCTCAGCTTTCATCAAGTTAAAATTACCTCTTGATTCTTATTAAATGGCTGCATCTGTGCTTGAATCTTTACAAATGAGGGTCATTATTTCTCTATTGGTTCCATGACTCACTGCTGTGCTCTGTTATTTCATTCCTCAGTCTGTCTTTTTTTCTCCTTGCCCAGGGCCACTTTACGGCTCCCTCATGAGAGCGTGGCAATGTTTCTTCACCTCCACCGAGCGTTTGTCAGCCCTCCACTCTTCTATCTCCCAGTCGCTCATGGTGGAGGAAAGGACCCGGGTGAAGACCTGGCAGAAAGAGACATTTCCGAAGAAACTTTTCTGTGGGTTCAGGGAGAGTCACGACAACAACACCAGTTTTTCTCGTGCACAGAAACCCTGGTCCAAAAAGACGATGAAGGTGTGTGTCTGCACATGCTTGTCATTTATACCACTCTCTTTTACGATTAAAGGCCCTGACGCACCAACCCGATAATCGGCCGCCAGACAGTCTGGCGAGGTCAGTGACTCAAGTCTGTTCGGTGTCTTCCATGCCGTTGTCTGTTGGAGGGTCCATCGACCTTTATGTTGGCCGACCTGACATGTTGAATGGGAAGGCGGGCAGTCGGACTCAGTGACCAATGTGATTGGTGGCGTGCTAACCCAGAATTGACGAGCGGGATAAACCTGACTAGAGTCTCCTAAAATCTGACAAAAATCCTTTAAAATTACCTTTGTTGATCTGAAATAAAGACAGATTCAGCAACTGCATGGCCGATTTCTCTCTTTAAATGTTTTGAGAAACACGTTTTGGGGAACTATCTTCGTGAAATACAAGATTGTATCCAGAAAGAGCCACTATTATGCTCAGTTGTAAACTTGACACGTTGGAGAGTCTGACTGGAGTAGACTGCCTTTTCTACTGAAGGTCGGCCGTCGGGTTGGTGTGTCAGAGCCTTAATATGAAGCTATAGCCAGGAGACAATTAGCTACACTTAGCAAAAACAGCTAGTCCGATTCTGCCCTTTTTCGGTCACTGCTCTGCCCTACCAGAACCTCTGAAGCTTACTAATTAACACGTTTTATCTTGTTTGGTTAATACAGACAAACGCAAAAGTGTAAATCGACACATTGTGGTTTGGGTGTTTGGTGCCGGAACATTTCTTGACTTCAAGAAGTCCAACAAATAGTCCACCACATAAGGCCCCTGTAAAGCTGAGCTAACAAACTGTATTAAATGTATTTCCCAAAATATCCAATTATTCGTTTAGTTGCAAACGATGTATGCAAGTTATGCATACACCTTTCTATCTTTACAACTTTAACTGTCCCATATTGTAAAAAAATTGAATTTCAGTGTATTTTTGCTTTGTTTATAAAGCAGGTTGAGGTGCTAAATACTGTGAACGTATGAAAATAGTAAACTATAAAACTGTGCCTTTAAATGAGTCGTCAGGACTTCTGTATGAATATCCAACAAATGAACAAACAAACAAATAAGACATTTGTATCACATTTTGATTACTGAGTTGAGAGGTGCTGGTTGGCAGATGCTATCTTTTTTTTTTTTTTTTACTTTATACAGAGCCAGGCTAGCTGTTTCCAGTCTTTGTGTTAAGCTAAGCTAACCATCTCCTAGCCAGAGCTTCATATTTAACTTTAAGCTAATAAGCAAATTTCCAAAATGTCAAACTTTTCCTTTAAATTAACAACATGCAAATGTGTGCAATTGTGTATTCAACAGCTAGAGAAGGCCCGAGTTGCATATCACAAGTGCTGTCAGAGGGAGCAAACAGCTCTCGACAAAGAGAAGCAAGCAAATGGAAACACTGAGATGAGTCCAGAGAAAAAGCAGAAAATCACGGAAGCCAGAGAGAAGATCACAGAGGAGAAAGAAAAGGTGAGGAGGGATGTTGACACACTACACACGGTTACATTTAAATTCACAACCCCTGATTCATGCCACACAGTTAAACATGTTGCGTACCAGGAAAATTTAGTTTGCCTGCTGCATGCCGTGATCTTGTGATGCCGAGTAAGAGCCCCAGCCTTAAACTTCTGTTCCAAGTATTTCCCTTGTATGGAGATGTGTTATTGTTACACTGCTCAGTGTTTATGGAACCCAGCATGGGAACGGCATAAAGCACCAGATGATTTATAGATTTTAGATTGTCCTCCATTAAAGAAACACAGTTAACGTTCTGAGTCCTCACAGAGCAACTTTTGCTTTTTTCCTTTTGCCTGCAGAGTAGAGACCGCTACGAGAAAATTCTGGAGGACGTGACATCCTACACACCTCGCTACATGGAGGAGATGGAAGCCATTTTTGAACTGTCACAGGAGGAGGAGAGGAAGAGGATCAGCTTTCTGAAGCAGACTTTCCTCTCCATCCACAGACATCTTGACATCACCAACAATGAGAGGTGGGCAGCCATCAGACCGGGTGTGAGTACAGTGTGTTAGGGGTTAATGCAGAGCAAGTGTTTCTGTGTATTTACTGTGTCCTCTTGTCAGTGTGAAGGTGGTCTACAGTGAGCTCTACAACACGCTGATGTCCATCAGTGAGCAAGATGATATTAAATGGTGGAAGAACAACCATGGTCCTGGCATGCCCACCGACTGGCCAAAGATTGAAGTATGTTACAAAGTTAAACTCACACACTGTCTCAAACTCACAGGAACCATACCTTTTTGTGGGATTGTTGATGTGTTGTAGCTGTTTAACTTGACCAAAGTGTTAATATGTTTGAACACAAACTTCAATGAATTCTTTTTATCAGGAATGGGTCCCACCAGTAAAAAAACTAAACAGAAAAAAGAGAGACCAGAAAAGAAAAGAGGGCCAACCGTAAGTTTTCCAGTGAATCTATGATGATCAACTATTTTTTTCATATAAGGAACAACGTGCATTTTTATTCCAAATCACATATTTATGTTTTTTCTGACTGTTCAAACATGCACATCTTCCCTTGTTAGTGTGATGATTGGGGGTGTGAAGGTGCGAGCTTTGTACGACTACGTGGGAGAGGAGGGCGATGAGCTGTCCTTTAAAGCAGGTGACACATGAAGTGTGATGTGAGGACAATCAAATGATCTAGACAGAAGTGTTGTTCTCAATGTTTGAAAGATAGAATAGATACAATAGATAAGAGTTTTATACATTTTTACAACCTTTGTATCAGTATAAATCTGAGTGGGAAGACAAGAAATGCATCCCATCCCTGTAAAATTACAGGGAGCTGAAAGTGTGAAAAAATATGTTCAATTCATATATCTAGCTAAGTACAGATTGTACAATTAAACAGCTCTAAAGTTTTTGTGGCTAAAACATCATTCACATCCTGCAAAGACTAAACTTGCTTAAAGGGTAAGTACCACCTTTTTCAACCTGCACCCGATTTTCCTAGGTTTTTGTGTGTAAGTGACTGATGGGAACAACAATCTTTGACACTAGTCCACTACTAAGATCGCTGCAGTCGGCAACGGAGAAACAAGCTACAATGTTGGTTAATAGGGCAACTTTCCAGCTTGCATTTATCTTAACAAAAGTACTTGTTTTGCCACTGAAAGGTTCAGATTAATATTCTGTCTGACAACATTATGGAAAGGATCCATTTAGAGATACACCTTTAAAACCTCTTTGAGACCTTTCTGTTTAACCAGATGTAGCTCTGAAGTTGCTAACGTTAAACCCACCAAAATCCATTTAAAAAAAGCAATTCTTTTAGCGTGTCCAGAGTCAACATATTTTTTTTCAACATGGCAATCTCGCTTTATACTATCAAAGATTGTTTGTTTGCATCAGGCACTTAGACACGAAAACTTAGGTTGAAAAAAACAGTAGTTACCCTTTTAAAGAGAGATATTTTCCAATTGCATTTATCTCTTCTTATTCTGGTCGATAAAGCACTGCAATTTTAACAAATAGTACAAAACATGAAAGAACCATTTGCAAGGCTTCTGTAAATTTTGTAGCCAGATTTCTGGGCAACTGGGTCAGGATTTAGGCGAGCTTAGCAAACAGCAACCATCACAGTCAATCAAGGCCAACAAAAAAAAGATATTTTTTAAATTCACTTAAAATGTACAATTCTTAACTTTTACAAAAATAAAAAAGATGGGAAATTGCAGAGACTTTTAATTTTAGAAGACTCTGTGGGGGTGTAAAAGGAACAAGATTTTATGGTATTTTTGCAATGGCTTTAATGTCCATTGTGCTACTTTAGTTAAACTACAGAAGAGTCAAAGTGTCAAATAATAAGTAAAGTGGTGAGTTCGAAAACTCCCATAAGATTGGTTGCTTGTAAATGAAGTAAACTTACTGATGCACTCTGTGTTGTACTCTCTCATGACACACAACTTACTCTTCATTAAAACAAGTTGTATTTTGTGCTGATGAACAGACCTTTTTTTCCGTGTTAACAGGTGAAGTCTTCCTGAAGGTGGAGGAGGAGGACGACCAGGGCTGGTGTCGAGGAGTCCTGAGCGGAGGGAAGGAGGGCTTCTACCCAGCAAATTATGTTGAAATTACAGAGTGACTTTCCCCTGTCTAACATACAATGTCCTAAACTTATTTCTCACAGAAAGTCAGTTTTCAAATCTTCCAAAAAAACTAAAAACACTAATTATTATTATTAATATTATTATAAGTATTATTATTATTGTTACACGTTGTCACAGATTCTGAGTTAATGTCAGATATATTCTGTTCCCAAGTGTTTTATGAATATGAAATTTGTTGACCTTAATATTCTAACCTACTTTGGTTTGAGTAGGCTAATTACGCAAAATGAATTAACTAATCTAGACTAAGACTAAATTTACTGTTTGTGCAGGAGCTTTGTTTGTATATGCGTAATTGCATCTGTTTGTTTGTTTGCATGCATGTGTGCACGTTAAAACAAAACAAAAAAGAGCAAAAAAGGATATTTATTTACTTCCATTATGTCCTTAGGTCACTGTAATGAGGAAAGCTGTTACATGAGGTTTACCCAGGCACAGGTTTACAACAATGGGAGCACACAAGGTCAATGTTTACTTAATACGCATTATATAGAAGCACATAGAAGTTACTTTGACTGTGGGAACGGATTTTCGAAATATGTATTTGTTTTGCCCCAAACCATTATGTTGATGTTTTGTTGCCATGCCAGCTGGGTCTATGGATGATTATGTTGGTCAGTTGGTTGGTCCACCACTTTGGTCCTGACTGAAATATCTCAACAATTATCAAATTCATTGCTATGAAACTTTGGCCAGTCATGCATGGTGAACCGAGGATGAACCCCAAAGACTCCAGTGATCCAACGACTTCACGTCCACCAGCAGGTTAAAGTTAGTTTGCATGTTAGCATGCTTGTGGCAAAAATGGTGAAGTCTAGCCTGTCTCATGGCTGTAGACTCTTTTTCATATTTTAAGGTTTAAGTTTATATTTTAAACACAAAAGTCAAAATAACAAAAAACTAAAAGCAAAAATATGTGTGTGAATACGTGCCGCCATTTTGAAATACATTTTAAATATTTCAATTGTACATGATGTTTTTTGTTTGTTTATTGTTTGTTTATTTTGCAATAAGGTCATTTAAACAGAAGTCTTGGTATTTGATAAAACAAATACAATTATTTTATATTATCATTAAATGATATTTCACAAGCAAGATCTGTGTAGCCAAAGTGAAAGAACATGTCAGGATAGTGTGTGTAGGCCAGGGTATTCTTTTACTTTGAAAGGTATATGAATCATCTTGACCTTCGACTTTTTATTGTCCTGTTTCTCAGTACATAGCCTTCCGTCCATTTTTATTTACGTTGACGAAATGTTTAACTTGAGTTAGGCAATACGCAATAAATGCCGCAACGGTATCAGCCCCGACTCTTTAGGAGAAAAACCTGCTGGACAAGATGTCGCAAATGTTGAAAAAACAATACGTCACACAGTTAGTTGAAACAAATGTGAGACCTGGGAAGGTTTCACGTTTATGGCTGTGAAGAAGGCGACTGACAGCACTTGAAGGACACACGTAAGTAGGCTACGTCTTGCTTATTTTGAGAGGATGTGGTCTGTTTATGTCGCAGGTTCAAAAGGTTTACATGTTGGCATGGTTTGTGTGGATTCAGCATTATGTATATATATATATTTTCATATTGTTTTACTGTAGCGTTTCTTAAAAGCGTGTCAACATCAGGAACTGAATGTCACATGCTTCCAAGAACAACATTGTAGCCTAGGCCACTGCAATTACTTTAGATTGGACTGCAATTATGTTTGATCATGTGGTAAGAACCGTAATGTATCTTGTGTAATGTGTTATTGGGTCCTCACTCTCACAGGCAGGTGGAGTCATTATGGAATTTGCTTGTGGATTTGTGTATGTGCCGCCGTCAGTGAGTCAGAAAGACGCCTCAGGAGCCAACGTCATTAAACGCTCAGGTGATTTATTTTAAACACTTCCAGACATCAGAGAAAAATCCAAATTTAAAACACAAATACTATTTTTAAAAATTAACTTTATTTTCTGGGTCCACTTTCCTCTTTAGTTTTCACTCTTCCACAGATCACTAGCCAGACACCGATTGTTTTTTATGCATCTGCAATAGAGTTTCCCACGTGACCGAATTTTAAACATCAGGGGATTTTATTGTGGGGTGTGTACAAGGCAACAAGGAAAAGAAAATTACTGATGACAACTTACAGGGAAATGTATCATGTCCAAACAGAAGTGTTTACATGGCAACATTAATGGGGCGGGAAAAAGGTGCAGGCAGGTGGAGATTCAGGTTCTGGGAAAAGAGGCTGGAGAGAAAGGGCAGTACGCAGGCTGATAGACTTTGGGAAAGGGGCTGGTATGCTGGGACACCGGTTGATGCTACGGGATGGGTAAACAGGTTGATTGGGGGGTGGGGGTGGGGGGGGGACAGGTGAGCAGAAGGATTTGGATGTCAGACTCCGAGGGTATCTGGTGGACAGGTGGAGAACGACAATGACTGCAAAGCTTCAGAGAAATGCAGGGACTGGGGAAGTGGGAATGGGAAGTGAAAAACAACAGAGGCAGCTGCCGTGACAGTCAGTCTCAGATTTAAATAGCTTCACTGTTTACTCACCAGTTTGAAGGAATCAACCAAAGAGACACAAAGCTTTCACTGTACAGACACTATCACCAACACGTCACTCCATTCTCTGCAGGGTGGCAAAAAGCCTTTTTTGGAAAATATAGATTCAGTCATGAACTGAAGAATAAGAGAGAAAGATTAAAAAAAGTTCATTCTTATTAATTACAAAATAACTGCTAATTTATAAATACTGAAGGTGGATTTTGCCTTTCATCACAGCTTTCTGTGTGACTGGTTGTCTAAGGACCATTATGTATTATGCAATCAGTGACACACACAACCTCTCCTGTTTATCTGAAAGGACACATTTCTTTCAGATACTTTGCTTTTCTCTGTAAAAGCCATCTGCCACCTGAGTCACATTTCCTTCACAGCACAAAGGTTGCCGCTGCACCAGTTGTTTTGTCAGCGCTCGCATTTCTCTTGCAAGACGCTCTTCTCAAATTAACAGCCACTGCATATTTATTTTTTATCTCTATGCTTTTCAGCACTTCTCCCTCCTGTTAACCGGATCCGTCCTAGCTGTGCTCCCCCTCTTCCTCCTTCGACAAACTCTGCAGACGCCAAATCACCGAAATCCGTCCAATTTCTCTCCAAGGTTATTGAACAGTTGGAAAAAAGCAATGAGGTGAAGAAGGCTGTGAAGCCCACTGTCACGAAACCGGAAGCGGCTACTTCCAGCAGTATAACTCCTCAGCAGACACCTCCTCGAAAAACAGGTACTGTGAATGTGGCAGTAAATGGCTGAATAGTTTTAGTTTCTGCACTGTAGTAGTGTTTACCCAAACACGTTAGATTTATTAGTGATATTCTCTGAGACACACTCCACTGAGGCCTACCAAACACAGAAAGGTTAGCCACTGCTCTTTTAGTTATTTAAGTTAGTATTTTAAACAAATGAAATAAAGAAGCCTGTATTTTATCAGGAAAGTTTGGCTCTCATTTACAGAAACAGTCCAACAAATTGGATTGGCACATCCTAAGTGAGAGAAAATATGTTGTTGTTGTTTTTTTACAATAGGGGCAAACTAGCCTTTTAAGCCTATAGTTGGATTCATAGATGGAGATGGAGCTGCAGGTGGTAAATCACTGGGTTTGGTTGTCCACTGCTCTTATGTAGGAATTCCATTGCTCTGAAGCCAATTGAATGAGTGACAGTTTATTTTATTTTGGGTAAATTATTCCTTTAACACCGTGCCGCTATCTGCCAGCT
Source organism: Etheostoma cragini (assembly GCF_013103735.1). Classification (NCBI taxonomy): domain Eukaryota; kingdom Metazoa; phylum Chordata; class Actinopteri; order Perciformes; family Percidae; genus Etheostoma; species Etheostoma cragini. The sequence continues at coordinate 12,188,311 of NC_048427.1, read as the reverse complement.
CTTCTTCCACCACACATGAGACCTGAAACACGCAGCCAGTCCCATCCTGAAACATACAGCCAGCCATTCCGTTCCTCCAACACCAACAGTCAGACATGTACCTATGACCTCCCGAAAGATGAGTGTGATTTAAATGCCCATCCCTGGGACCCAAACTACTCGTACAACATAACAGAAGGCACGGGGTGCGAGGTGAAGCTGCCAGCTGACACTAGCAGTGTGTCGGCCTGGACATCAGGTAAACACACAACTTTTTTTTCTCTATTAGTATACATTTTTTTATTTGACAGTATTAAAGCACATACAGCTCATCCTTATCTTTTTCTGCTTTCAACCGTCAGTCCCACCTCTTCCTCCGAGACCTCAATTCCTGAAGTCAATGCCAGAGTACCTGGTGCTGTTGCCATCGCCCATCTTACCTAGCTCATCATCAAACCAATTACCGTCAAACACGTTACTTACCCCATCTTCTAGTCAAGGTAATTGCCAACGCTCTCTGTCAAAAGAACAACTTCTTATCACAAATGTTTTTACACCACCAGTGCTTGTGTTTAATGCTCTTGCTGCTCCCTACTCAGCAGATCAGGGGCCTCTGCCTGGGAATCCTAATGTGCTCCTTGTCAGTTTAGGAAAATTACTCTCAGAGGAAAGTCAGTAAACATTTACCACAACCATAAAACCTTAATTATTGCCCATCTAGTCTTGTTGGCTTATGATGACCATGATGTTTTTGAATTTCCAGTGCAGACCATTCAAGGAGAACCCACCCCCTGCTCACAGTGTGGCTCTGTGCTGGAGTCTTGCTATGTCAATGTGGTATTCCATTCCATCTTTATTCTAAGTAGTAATAGCATCACAATTAAGAGGGATTGATTTAAAATGGGAATGATGACAGTATATCTCTGTGTAATCACTACTGGGAAAATACAGAGAATGACAAGTGTAAGCATTCTTGTTCATAACATAATAGAACAATGGATAACTGGGTTTGGATTGATTGATACAGGCTGCAGAGGGGACTCAGTTTGTGTTGGTAATGTTTCTCAGTATGTTCTCTTCTTATGATGAACTGCAGGTTGAGGACTGTTACTTCTGTCAGCCCTGGGGGCCGACCAGCACTCCCAGTATACCACAGTGTCGTCACCAGGATGACCTCTTTCTGCTCTTTCCTAATGAAAAGCCCCAGTGTGCTGCTGACGCTCTGTTGCTCTTCTGCATCGACATCTCAGGCTCTATGAGCACAACCTCTCAGGTAAAAGCACACAACCTGACGCTGATTTGTTTACTGGCTTTCACAAATACAACCTGCGGTGTTTCAAATGATCAATCTCTGCTGTTTTAAGAGGTCAGAGGGAGAGCAGGTTGTCCACAGATCTCGTCTTGAAGTGAGTTTTCTTTCCTCATTTTTAACTTTGTAAGACTGATAAGTGAACACTATGTGAATCTAAACATGCTGTAGGTCGAGTTAGAGTGCATTTAAAAAAGGGCAAACTTTCTAAGTAACGCAACACATCATAAATTGACTTATAAATAGCAGATGGCCAAAGATGACATCAAGATGTTGTTGGTGATAAGAAATCCTTGTCTTCCTACCAGTTCGTCCAGGAAGCCGTGCTGCAGTGTGTTCAGAGACTAAGTGAACAACAACCTGACAAGCGAGTGGGACTCATCACCTTCAACTATCAGGTACACACATTGAAAAAAAGTTCATTTAATGTTTACAATATATGTATATAGACATTTTCTTTTCTAATTCTGTTACTGATTTCCTTTTCTTAAGTTTGTGTCTAACTTACATTGGATTTTTCTCCCTAGCTTATCATTTTCTCATATAGAAATGTGAGTGAGCGCAAAAATGACAAGTACTTTACTGCTGCTTTCCTTCATCTCCTAATGTTTTTGTTACCAGGTGACAATGCATGGAAATGAGCATTTCACGTCACATTCTCTAAGCGGTTCCGAGTTAACTGACAGGGACTTTCTGAAAGAGGCTGCAGCCAGTTTCCCCACTCCACCTCCACTCTCACAGACCAAGGACTACTTACAGAGACAAGTCCTGGGGTAAGAAAAAAAAAAAAGTAATTTGAGTACATACATTTTTTTTGTCTTGAATTACAAAGAAGTAACTTTATCCTCAAATAATAGATGTGCGTTTTGATTATTCTCTTTTTAAAAGATTAACTGAAGGTGGGACCACAGCTCTTGGCCCAGCTGCTCTCCTGACGATTGCAATAGCCTCCAGACAGCCGGGGTCCAAGGTAGGTTAGGTCTTATTAAGACAACTATACCATATGCATACATTTTAGCCCATGTAGTACATTATACATGTGGCATAAAGTAAATAATCATTTCACAGCACTGCACAGATTTAGCAAAGCTTGTAGAAAAAAATTCTAAAAGCAACCATATGTCAATTTCTCTTTTCTCTATTTTCTAAAAAAAAATAAAAAATACAATCCTGACCTGGAATTTTTTGCTGATCTCGAAGGTGATTATCTGTACAGATGGAAAGGCCAACACAGATTTGGGGAATCTAGAGGAAGAGGATATTGATGCTCGCACCCTACTCTCATCCGCCATCTACTACCAGGAGCTGGGGGAATATGCTGCCAATCAGGGGTTGGTACACATCTCCTCATCAATGTCAAGAATGGAACTGTTAAACAGACTATTTAAATGCATTTACATACTTAAAGCACTGTTGCACCACCATCAAAAATAACTATAAGAGGAGTCCTAATGCTGATATGAGTACTAATAAGATGTCTAGGCTGGTCTGGTGTTGTGCTGTAATGAAGTTCATACTGAGATCTCCTTCTATCATTAGTGTTACAGTGTCTGTGCTGTCCATAGAAGGAACAGACTGCAGGCTGGATGAGCTGGGGAGACTCGCTGATCGCACCGGAGGGACAGTAAGATGTGTTGTGATGTGTTTCAACATTTATCAGATTTTTATATTGATTACCAGTAGTTTTTATAATGCATAGCACTCATCGGATCTGGTTATCTGTGTGTGTTTTGTCCCCCAGGTGGTGATAGCAAGCCCCAATAGGTTGCACCAAGAGTTTGAACAGATCATTGAGAACAGGACCATAGCCACCCATTGCGTTGTTACATTACTGCTGCCCCAATCACTGTAAAAGATGCGCTGTATAAACCTTGAATACTGACATTCTTAAATTTTTCATTGAGTGGCCTAGTTGGCACATGAATGCACTTCACTGGATTGATGTTTTTTTTGGTCCAGACGTATGAAAGGAGAGAGGGAGGCAGGACACAAAGGGAACAAAGAGGTTGGGAACGTGGACCTAGATACAGAGATCACCTTCCAGTTTGGAGTCAATGAACAGGAGGCAGAAGGTGAGAGAAAATGGGTACAGTATGTCACAATTCACAGACATTTGGAATGCCTCACTGCAGACTCTAAAACTGCATCCATGTCTGGCCAGCTCACCTATCTAGCAGCCAACGCCTTGATCCTTGAAACCCCTGGATGGGTCTCAGGATGTTCCTTAAGGACGTGTGAGCCACCAGATGAATTCCCATGTGTTCATTTTTTTGTGAGCATAGTAGCACACTGATGTCGCAGATGTTGCATCAGCTAAGTTGTGCTCTTACAGGCCAGACTGCTGTTTGACTCATTCGACCACTGCAGCACTTATATTTGCTGATTTTCACTGTACATCTATAAACCAATTCAGGCTGTGCCACCGTATGTAGTATGGACAAAAAAGCAACATGCATTTTCTATGTGCTCCAAAAACAGTAGTTTTTTTTTTTTTTTTTTACTAAACCTGAAATCCTTTTGATTTATATTTGTTCTTTCTGTGCTTCTCTTCAGTGTCTGTGCCGGCCTCTGGTAGCAGTGTGGCCATCCAGCTGCAGATCAGGTACAGACACAGGAATGGACACAGGATGCTTAGAGTGATCACCACTGAACGAGAAGTTACTGATAACAGGTGATAATGATGTTTCCATAATTACAGTGTTTCTCTCACTTTTGTTTTTAAGATTACCTTACCTTACACACACACACATACACACTACTGAGCTGTTTGCATGCTTATGGCCTGAAAGCTTACACAATTCTTTATCTTCTGACATCTTTAATCAGCAAGGCCTTTTTAATCCTGAGAACAACGATAGATGTATTATTTTATACCAATCTCAGTGAAGCTTTAGGCAAGGCGGTTTTGAAAATCCAAGGAGTCGAGCTGTTGCTGAGATACAGGAGCATTTTCATCATGCAGAAATTATTGCACCATGTAAATTGCATTTCTCATCCATTCTAAACATTTAGTTACACAGTAAATTAACCTCTCATCTCAGTCTGCTTGTTCGATATACTGAATGAAGGTCATGCAATGTATAGTCTGAGTGGTTACAAAGTGTGTGTGTTTGCACTGTACTATAATAGCAAGGCTGAAGCTATAAATGTTGAGAAGCACTCTTATGATAAAAATGTGTGACCCTACTTCTCAGCTTGGCGGCCCTGTCCTCTCTCTCTCTGGCAATCATTCAGCTCAACTCGTCACAGGCCAGCGCCGCTCTGGCTGTCAGAGGCCGCTTCCTCGACGCCAGGAGGGAGGCAGAGCTGCAGATGAAGCTGATCGAGAGAGCGATGTGAGTAACAGGAGGGATGGAGGGAACTTTGACTGACAGTTCCGTGTGGGCAACATGTAGAATGAGAGCTTTATATCCTACAGACAGCACTTTTTCTCGACTGCCTGAAAACAGCTCACCCACATTTACGTGCGAAATTCCTCAACAACAGACAGAGTGGGCCAGCTGACCAATCAGAACAGACCGGGCTTTTTGGGAAGGTGGTCCAAGAGCTCAGACAGAGTGTTTGAAAATCCAGACTGATCTCATGAAATGACATATGTATGACACACCAATTTGTATGACGTTATTGGCGTGTTATCAAGATGCGTACTTGCTTTTTAGCATGCATATCAAGTCTGTTTGGACTACATAGAGTGACATTACCTCGTTATGACGTGTGGATTTACGCCATAGTAAAATCAAAGTATGGAAAGGAGCATAATAGGGGCTCTTTAATGTTGAAGTCTGACAGATAGATTTAATTAAAGTGAATTCTTGTATACTAAATACATAAAAGACAAAAGACAGGTAAAATGACAAGTCCAGTAATTATGCACCTGAAGTTAAAAAGGAGTTTAAGAACGCTTTGCAATGAAAATGTAATTTAGATGACAATTATGACTCCATTGGATTACAGAAACTCTAAAACGTTAGTTAAAGGAAAATCAGATAAACTGTGTGGCTCTTTTGTTGACATTAAAATGTTCAAATACAGTACCAGACTGGTCCTGTATATGTGATTAATCTGATGAATTTATGAATCAGTATTTTATCTCAAATTGGTGAAATGTTTTTGTAAGTCAAAGCTTTTTTTTGTTCCTTATCATCTACTTGATAATGCCAGTAAAATGACAGTGTGTGTCTTTATGCATGCATTTATTACATGCAGAGTATTTGTTAGGCTACAGATACTGTACTACATTGTGAGCCTGTCTGTTTGCAGAAGGCAAAATCAAAGTTCAGAGGACCATCGAACATACCAAGAATGGGTTAAAACCATGGAGCCTATATATGACAACAACATACAAATCTTCACAAGTGTAAGTTTTTACAGTATTTTGTTATCAGGTCAGTGTCTCACATTGGTTAGAATGACCAGATATACACTTAACTATTTTGTGTTGTTTTTTTCAGAGAAAATCTGTCTTTTCAGACTCACAGTTAAATTAAATCATGTCTTATATTGGATATAAAATATATATATTTTGCCTGCTTTGCTTAACTTTTTTTGTCATTCTTGCTTCATTCTGTTCCCTTTAGTCTCTAACAGACGCTGGTGCAGCACTGCTCTACACCATGAAGCACAGCAACAGGAAGTCCATCTCACTGAAGAATAAACATAAATTCCAGCCAACTGTCAGCCTGCACCTTTTATCTCGCTAGAAGCAATTCTAGTCATGAATGACAAAGATAAATAAACACTGCTGTTTGACTTTGATTATGTAGCAGGATATCCCCACATATTTCACAATGTAAATAATGTTTTCCAGTATATCAACATAAAACATGGTCATCTGTATTGTACAGAAAATCATTTCTCAGAGTAATTGATTCCTTTCAGTCTTACATCAAAACTGTTAAGGGCAATATACATTGGTGTGTATCTGACAGTGTCCAGTTTATGTTTTTGCACTGACATAAACAGGAAAAACCTGACTCAGAAACACCATCATGCAGCTTACACCTGGATCCTTTTGTGAGAGGAAAAACAGATCACACAGTGTGTAAGCCAACAACACAACAGTTAATATAGTTCTGATGATTATGTAATTGTATTTTAATATATCCAACTTGTTGTGTACAGAAAATGTAATCACACAACAGCAGCTAAGCATTAGTTTTTGCTTTTCCGAATATGCACTTATTGTTTTTGAGATACACAGTGAATATGCATCCTTGTAATTCATATATTGTAAATCAGAAAAAAAATAGTTAAATAGTTGCAAAGGTAGTGAGTGATGGAGTACATACGAAATAAGCCTGAAAATCAAGGTGGGAGGCAACAGCTCCATGAGCAGGACAGAAAGGAATACCAGCATTCATACAGTAGATTATAGATCCTGACCTCCATCGTAGGTTTCTGGAAGTGTCTATTAGAACGGGCTCTGGAGCGCATGCTGTCCCTGGTGCCATTGCAGGTGAAATCAGCCTCCAGTTTGGTAAAGGTGGAAGGAGGAATCATTATGCATGAAAACTGTTAATTTGAGCATTCAGAAATGTCACAGCAAATATATACAGCTATTTGTACACATGGGTTGAAGTGGTCCTTAATGTATGTCAAGGTCCATTAGGTGTCATTAATGGGAATAAAGTGGGTAGCAGTGAGAGCTGCAAATTGTAAACCTCTCCCTCTTTAACATTTAAGATTCTCATGCCCAGGATATACTATACATGGACATAAAAACAGACCACAAACACGTTACTACTTTTTACACATTGCACGTTTTTTTTATTGGTATAAAATGTTATTCATCTGATTGAACATTTTGAAATGCCATTGACTTTCTTTCCATTTTACTCGACAATGTTATATTAGATGATACTGATAAATACACAGTAAAACAGGTACAAATTGTTGTAAATTCAAAGATTTTAAGACAGTCTGCATTTAAAAAGCATTATAAAATACATACCTGAAATTACAACATCTTAAGTGATCAGCATACATGTTTGCAACACCACATTTGTATGAAGATTACAACAGAGATTACAGCAGATACGAATTTCATAGTAGGCTACTTATAGTACAGTATATGTTTTAAAATAACATACATTACATCTGTGAAATACAATGGCAATGCAAAACAGTGACAAAGCGCTGATAGTTTACATGAAGGACACTATTTTGAGCTTTCTGACAAACGTTTCTTGAAAAACACTTTATTAGACCCATCAACTAAATAGATTTAAGGCCACTTGCTAAATATTTGTGGGAAAAAACTACAAAAAAGTAAAAGAGAATAAGCTCAAATTCCCTCTTCTTTGATTAAGTACTCTGGCAGAGTCTGAAAAGCAGTCACAGGTACAGTCACTGGAACTGTTAGGGATATGGAGGTGGGTTCAACAGTGGAGGAGGAAACCTCACTGGGGGGTGGAGGAGAGGGAAGTGGGTCAGTATGTATAATGTTCATTTCACTGAGTTGTGTGGCGGTTGGGACAGCGTCCGCATGAGTCCGTAAGTGCTTGCGAAGGTAGGCAGCAAACAGGAAAGCTTTGCCACAGTGAGGGCAGCTGTGAGGTTTGCTGGTGGAGTGAATCTTCTGGTGTTTACGCAGTCCAGATTTGTTGAGGAAGCCTTTGCCGCAACTGTTGCAAGCATGAGGTCTCGGCTTGGGATGCTGCTTCTCATGCTCCTGCAAGTCTGCCAGCTGTGTAAACTCTGCCTGGCAGGTTTGACAGACATGTGAGCCCATGGATACGATTTTGGTAACAGTCAGAGGAGTGGAGTCGATAGAGTGAAGATTTTCATGTGCCTGAACTTCTTCCCAGCTTCCAAATGTAGCATCACAGTGAGTACAGGAAAACTGCGGAAGAGTTGTGTGGGCAGTAAAGCCTGAGGCTGACCCGACCTCTGTCGCTGGTTGTTGTTGTTGCTGCTGCTGCTCAGAATGCTCAGCAAGGTGAGTTCTCTCATGTTTGCGAAGGCTTGAGGACACCACGAAAGACTTCAAACACTCCTCACATTTGAAAGGCCTTTCTCCAGAGTGCACACGTCGGTGCTTGTTGAGGCTGGAGCGCTCAGCAAATGACTTGTCACACTCAGTACAAGAAAAGGGCCTAAGACCTGTGTGGACAAGCATGTGGCGCCGCAGATCCCATGATGCTACAAAGGCCTTGTCACAACTCAGGCATTTGTAAGGCCGCTCTCCGGAGTGAACACGCTCATGCACGGCCAGATCAGCTGGCTGACGGAACCTCTTGGAACACTTATCGCAGGGATAAGGCTTGAAACCCAAGTGCGCTCGCTGGTGGCGCCGGAAACTGGAGGGGTCAGAAAACATCTTGCCACACTGTGGGCAAAGGAAAGGCTTCTCGCCAGAGTGAGTGCGAAGATGAGACTGGTAGGAGGAGAGCTGGGTGAAGCCTTTACCACACTGCTCGCACTGATAGGGTTTGTTCTGGGAGTGAATGCGCTGATGGCAGGCCAGGGAGGAGGAGCGGGAGAAGGCTTTGCCACAGTCTGAGCACAGGTATGGCTTTTCTCCAGTGTGGGAGCGCTCATGGTTTTTCAGGTCCTTCAGCTCGGTGTAAGTTTTACCGCATTCTTCACAAGCGTACGGCCGATGGCCTTGATGGTTCCTTCTGTGTTTTCGGAACACAGAGGGATCTGCAAAACTCTTACCACACTCAGCACAGAAGTATGGCTTTTCTCCCGTGTGAGAGCGCAAGTGCACCTTCAGTTTAGACAGAGTGGGGTAGCTCTTAGAGCACTGACGGCAAGAGTAAGGACGCTCTCCACTGTGCTGTGTCATATGGATCCTCAGGCATATAGCTTGCATAAAGGCCTTACCACACTCTGTGCATACAAATGGTTTTTCCCCAGTGTGAGAGCGGCTATGGTTGCGTAGCTCTGTGGGTGTCTTGTAAGCCTTGTGACAGTCGGGACACTGAAAGGGGCGCTGGGCTGAGTGAGTGCGCTCATGCTTTGAGAGTTGGGCCTTGCTCGAGAATATTTTTGTACACTGAGAACATGAGTGCTGTTGCTGACGGTCCTTTGCATGTGCTGAAAGCTTGTGACTCTGCAGAGCTGACAGACTCCTGAAAGCGTCTGTGCAAGCAGAGCATTTGAAGGAAGCTTTGGCTTTTGGAGGTCTGCCTCTGCCACGTTTTTTTGCAGGCTGATCCATCACCAGCTCTTCCTCTTGTTGGCTTCCTTTGTCCTGTGCAGGAGGGGTGTACTGCTCTGCCAGAGGTGGGCTGCCAGACTGAGGAGAGGCCATCTTTATATCTGTAAATAGATTAATATAAAAATGTATATATATTCGTAATAAATATGTAAATAAACAAAATATAATATGAGACTAAAACATTGTTCCTCAGACATCAGCCTAAAGTCTATGACAGATATGAATTAGGACAGCAGATTGTCAGTGACAGTGTACCTGTAAAAAAATCAGTTTAACGTTATAACAATACATATAGCTATATGTGGGTGTGCATTAAATCACAAAATGGCTGGCATTAGGACCTCAGGGACAATAAGCTAACCGCTTTGATGCCAGAGGAAGTTGGCGATGCAATGACAGAAATCACTGTGTGACTGGCATGTGCCCGACCGGAATCAAGGATCAAAGATCTCAAGTCAGTACGATGGAGTTAACAAAAGAGAAACGATATGTACGTATTCATTTTCGCTAGCTTTCTCGCTAAACACTTTAACAAACTCAAAATGGCTGGCTCTAGGACCGGTGTCCGGCTGCACCAATTCACTCGACAGTGTCGTCACCATCATGACCGTGGTTATGCGGGATGGATTTAGCTCAAATTAGCTCTCTTTGCATCGTATGTGCATTAGAGAAACAATGGGTTCTTACCTGTAGTAATAACTGGCCCCACGGTACACGACTGCATTTACTGTGAGACGGTGATTGCTGTTTACTGTCTGCAGGGTGGGGGACGGCTCTAGGACCATGATGACGAAAGCTCTCGGCAAGCCAAGTGTGCAACGTTTTAATGCGTGTGAGGAGTAAATATCAATATAAAACACCTAATAAATATATTAGCAAGAATCCAACGGTTGCACATGGTAGTTGTATTACAGGTAGCAGGTTGTCTGTCATTAAGGAAACGTGCCAAGCTAAAGCGAAGATTGTGCACAATACTCAGAAGTCCACGGCAGAGTTAGCTAGCTAACTTTAGCTAATATGCTTTAACGTTAGCTAGGTGTTTTACAAAAACCAGCAGCAAAATAGTGAGATGAACATTTAGGTTATTGATTTGTATTTGAGTGTAATGCTTGCTATGTGGTTACTTTAATGTTTGTATTAACGCGACGTATAAGCTTTAGCCTAGCTAGCTATACTTCCGGGAGGGAAGCATTTCTCTGCTGCACATTTCCTGTTTCCTAGCAACAAGCGCAATGTGGAAATGGGGATGGAAGAAAAAAAGACAAATGGAAAAAGGGGGTTGCCCTTTACACAAAATAACCTTTTTTTTAAAGAATGAATGAAAATATATCTTCGGACGAGGGAATTGAACCAGTACTGCAACAGGTATTCAATTCGACGTATTTGTTTACGCTGTGATTCCGCATTCAAAACGAGTTCTTGGCTTTTTGGTGCAATGTTTGTTTAGCTAGCTAACGTTAGCCATGAAGATGCTAGTTGGGATTGCTCTAGCTAACGTTTGCCCAATGTTCCGTTATACAAATGTGACCGTAGTAATCTGCCCGCTCTTCCTTATAACCAGGACGATTTTGTTAATTCTGTTTTTTGTTTGTTTATAATGTCGGAGAAAATGGCTGTTTTCAATGGCAGAAAATATGTAGAGAGGCGTTTCCCGGTTTATTGACATAATGTTAGCTAATGCAGTTAGCCTGCTGGTTCAGAGAAATGGCTAGCTAGCTATCAAGCAGGAGTTTCTAGCTAACTGCATTTAAGTCTGCCCATGATGCTGGTTACCTGCTGCCACTGACACATTTAAACTACCACATCGTGGTGGTTCTTTCTAAAGATGTATTTACTTTTACATATTTAATTCGGGGAACAGACCTTTTTAAGGCATGGCAATCATGAGACAAGTTAGCTAAGTTGTCAATTTCTTATGTTGAACGATTGTTTAAAGAAGAAACAAATATCTTTAGGAAAAATGAGTTATAGATTATTTGTAGTTTGCAATAACATCTACACGACGTATTGCATACATCTGAATACTGTTACATACATTGCTAATGTCTTCACCACAGCACTAACTGGAATATCTTTTGTCCTCAACAGCGCTATATCGCCTCATCTCCTAAATTCAAGTCACTCTTCTAAGTGTGTGGAACTGGTTCTCAACATCTTCTACCGTTTTACCTCCCTGGACACTTCTTGGACCATATTGTAAATAACAGTCTTCCTTTTATACGGACAATACCAGGCATCTAATGCATTTCCCTCCTGCATATTCATAGTCTTTTTGTCTGGTGCAATTCATTCAAATGCTATTTTGTAATGGCAGTGCAAAACACTGGAAGGAAAAAAGTTTTCCCTTGCAAACAATGTGGCATTGTATGTTCCAATATGCCCAGTCTGCTCAAGCACATGGATGCTCATGTTGAACAAGAGGAAGAACGCAAATTTAAATGTGATGAATGTGGACGTGGTTATAGGCATGCAGGTAGCTTAGCTAACCACAAAAAGACTCACGAAGTAGGTACCTTTCAATGTAACATCTGTGGTAAAAAAAACTCTAATGCTTTAGCCCTGAAGAGTCATCTCCGGAGCCATACTTCACAGAAAAAGTACTCCTGTGCCGAATGTGGGAAAGGTTTTCGTCTGGCAACACAGCTGACTACACATGAGAAGGTTCATCTTGCCAGGCGAGTAAAGGAGCAGTCGTTTAGAAAGGTAGACATGGAATATTCCACACATCAAATTGAAAGTAACCACCCACATCATCTCAGTGAGCAGTCTGCCAGTGCTGGGACTTCTACAGAAAATAGCCCAGCTGAGGACAAGTCTGAGGTTGTTTATAACGCAGAATCTGAGACTTCTGAGGATGCAGCAAATCGACCTTTCAGATGTGATTTGTGTGACAAATCATATATACATCTTCGAAGCCTGACCAATCATAAAAAGACTCACCAAGTGGGAAAGTTTGAATGCACAGTGTGTTTCAAACTGTTTAATAACATGGCGGCACTCTACAGCCACCAGAGATCTCACAAGTCAAGAAGTGTGACAGACCCTGATTCAGTGGCCGGGTCACACACTGGTGAACCATCGGAACAGTTTTCACCTCAGAGCCAGGATACTCCAGTAACTTTTTGCCATTTGTGTCAGGTACTATTCCCCAATGATAAAGAGTTCCAGGAACACATCCAAATGCATAACTCTTCATCTCTGTCGTTTGGCCTTCAAGATACCTTGTCAGAAAACCATAATACATCATATGACAGTATTGCTTCGCCTGAGTCAAATTTTTATGCATCCCCTATAAATAATGTTCCCTCAGTATCCTCAATAGATAATGATTTAAGCTTTGATCAGTCACAGGAGCAGATTAGTAATAACGGCCAGGAGTACTCTGACTGCTCCAACAATCAAACACCACCTTCCAATAGCACTCAGGGAGAACCACCAATCATAGACACATTGAACATTCTCAATGCTGCCCTGAAGCACACTCAAAACACTGACAGTGCAACTGAAATGGAAGAGACTTCAACCGTAGATTCGGATAAGCGTCCCTTCAAGTGTCATATATGTGGTAAAAGCTACCGGCACTCTGGGAGCCTCATCAACCACAAAAGGTCACATCAGGTTGGGATTTACCAGTGTTCCATCTGCAGAAAGAGCTATCCTCACCTGGCTGCCCTCAAAAGTCATCTTCGTCTCCACAAAGCTCAGTCATCTTTTGACCTCAGCAATGAGGGAGACTGGCTCTCCTCGGAGCCTCTGACTCTGGATAACCAACAGGGCTGTTTCTCTTCTCAAGATGATGATGAGGAGGAGGAGGAGGATGAAGAAGAAGAAGAGGAGGAGGAGGAGGAGGAGGAGGAGGCTCACGTTCTCCCTGTGCTTAGTATTGATCAGGAGAATGGAGTTGACCACAACAATGGAGCTTTGTACCATGAGCATTTTAATCAGGACTTTTCCCAGGACATGACTGTGCATCTACCTCACAACGAACACCTGATGCAGAGGCACATGTGTGCAGACTGTGGTGAAACATTTGGAGATATTGCAGGGATTAGGTCTCACAGTTGCCCACTGCTACAGCAGCAACATGACACTACTAGCAGGGACTATGGCAGCAATATACATTTCCAGGACAGTAGTGATCCCTGTGCCATTGGAAATCCAGGAAGTAATGTTGAGTTCCATGGTCTGAATGAAAGCCAAAGTTACTTTGAACAGAACTTCCATGACGATATGAACAGTGATCAGCTGAATGGTGGCAGAGAAGGTGTAAATGAGGAGGATGATGATGATGATGGAGATCTTTATCAGTGCTCTATATGTGGAAACAGCTACACTAGCATGAGAGCTCTCAGGAGCCATCTCAGAGGCCACACACAGTCCCACGGTACTCCTGCAAGCTCAGGGCCTTCCTCCATGTCCTCTCATGAAGAAGTGAAAGATGATGAACCTGGAGAGATGATGATCTGTAGCACATGTGGAGAAAGTTTTGCCAATAGGCAGGACCTGATAACTCATCAGCTTCTACACAACGAAGACCAGGTGGATAATGCTACTCATTTACATATGAGCAACAGTGATGTGTCCGGAGGCAAGGAGGAAGCACAGAGTATCATCTGTGGCAGCTGTGGCATCTTCTGCACCAGCTACAATCATCTTGAAAACCATGGTTGCAAAGCTGAGCGGACAGATAAGTCCACATGTGGTAAAGAGGAAATTAATGTAAATGATGTTGCCCAGCATGAAGACACGAGTCATGTCAAAGAAACTCACGATGCCGAAGATCGTCAGTACAGATGTGATCAGTGTGGGCGTTCATACAGACATGCAGGCTCCCTACTTAACCACAAAAAGTCCCACAAAACAGGTGTATTCAGATGCCTCGTCTGCCAGAAGCGCTTCTACAACCTGTTGGCCCTTAAAAACCACCAGAGGTCCCACTTCGATATTAAGAGGTTAGTTCTAGCAAGAATACACATTGATACATTTAAAACTCTTAAATAACATACTCATGTTGCAAACTAAATGCATGTTGGAAATTATGAATAATTGTTTAACAAAAAAAGCAAAGAGTCGCCTGTAGAGGTTTTTTGTTTGTTGTTGCGATTGTTTTGTCATCATGGCTCCCTGTTTGGTAAAAACAGAATTAACCAGTTTGCCTAATCTCCTTCCCCAGGCATACTTGCAATGAGTGTGGAAAAGCCTTCAAAATTCAAAAACAGTTACTGAATCACCTGAAAAGGCACAAAGAGAACAAAGCTAAAATCCAGGACCTCAACAACCAGATCCAGGCCCTCATGCAGATGAATGGGCCCAGGTCAGACGGAGAAGTGCAGTCCTTAACTTCAAATGCCAATCAGGCTTTTACTTCATCTCGGCGCTCCAAGCAGCTGCCTGGAAGGAAGAGAGACCAAACAAAGTGTGAGTCTTCAGTCAAATCAGAGGATGTAGGTGATCAGCGGCCTTTTGCCTGTGACCAGTGTGGCCGTACATACCGCCACGCAGGAAGTCTGGTCAACCACAGGAACTCCCATAAAACAGGTGAATATTACTGTTCCGTTTGTAACAACACTTACTCCAATCAACTAGCAATGAAGAACCACTTGCGCACCCACTTTGCATATAAAAAGCACTCCTGCCAAAACTGTGGAAAAGGCTTTAGGGCAAAGAAACAGCTATTAGCCCACGTTTGTGCAGGCCTCAGAAAGGATGGGGCCGCAGGCAGGAGGGGTATAAAATCTAGAGCGTTAAAGTGTAAGGAATGTAAGCAACCCTTTCTCTCTATTGACCAACTGACAGCCCACACCTGTGATGGACCATCAGGCAGCAGTGATGCACAAAGAAACCTGTCTCCAAATAAAGTGGAGAGGCCTTTCACATGCAACATATGTAATCGCAGCTACCGTCATGCAGGCTCACTCCTGAACCACAAAAACACCCACAAGACAGGACACTTCAGTTGCACCTTCTGCTCTAAGCCCTTCACTAACCCCATGGCTTTACGCAATCACACACGTATCCATACACAGAAGAAAAAGTATGCATGTCTCACATGTGGAAAGGCCTTCCGCCTCGCCAGTATCCTGCACAACCACCAGAGGATCCACAACCGGGTGGCGAGTCACTTCCGCTGTCCTGCATGTGGAAAGAGCTTCCAAGGCAGGTCTGGCCTAAAGAGGCACCGCTGCCGCAAAGGTCAGGAGAACTCCCCGAGAGCTGGAGTCCAGCAGTCAGAGAGGGGAGACAAGTGCTTCATGTGAGTTACTGTCTAATTTTGAACTGATAATGTACAATATGTTTAGTCTATTAGTCATTATGGGGATGTTTTTTATATATATATATTTTTAATTGTTTAACAAAGCTGTCCTGACCATACTGATAGATTAGGATAGAAAATGTAAAAGAAAAGAAGATTGAAAAGATACATTTACTGCCAAGTTTATTTTTCAACTGTAAAATGTCCCACACAGTACTCATCTTAGGTATAATCAATTTTAACAAGTTGAAAGAATCCTTATCAACAATATTTGTTTTTCTAATGTGTCATTGTTAATGATAAGGAAAAACCTATCTTGAAATCCAGACACAATGTCTGTGAATTGGAGATATGGCTAACAGATTTTTGGTTCTGCAAGCTTGTCAAGCAGCTTCCACCCCATCAATCACAAGGATTCAGTCACATACAGAAGACATGCTAATAGTGCGTGATAACATAAATAAAGCAGAATGCAGCAATAACCTCGGCCCCCCCACACCTTTTTAAAAACCTGACTATATCAACCGTGCAAGGGGAACAAAACGCCAATTTGAGCGTGGACTTTTTGATTCCTGAAATTGTTGCAGCCATTACATTTTACCTTGACCCAGTCTGTGCACTCTTTGGTTTAACATTGAAGAAATGCTGTGCTCTCTTACCAAATAAAGCTCATGTGGTTATAGATTTCCCTACACTCCCTGCAAATGTTTCAAAATGAAAGCAACACGCTCCTCTGTCCTTTTCTCATTGGCTCAAAGATATCCTGTTATATTTTTTTTCCCTCTTCACCTGAATGTATTTTGTGAGCTGTAATCCTGTGGGTGGGTGTTAAGTTTGGGAATGGGGATTTCAATTTGTCAACATATTTGAAACTTCTTTGTAGTTAGGGGATGATGAGGTGAATTGAAGTCAAATATATTTCATGTTTTGTATTTTTTGAAAGTCAATTAAATATATTTACAACAAAAAATATCTCAGCCAACCGTTATTGTAATTTCAAAGTATTGGTATTAGATCCAGTATTGGTCAGGATTTTTTTTTTAAGTATAATATTTTTTGGTAATAGTTCATTGTTTTGGGAAATGATTTTAATTATGGCGTAATATCAGGTATTGAATATTAACATATCCCTACTGCAGGTGTGACCTGTGTGGGCGCTCCTACCGCCACGCTGGCTCTCTGCTCAACCATAAAAAGACACACTCCGAAAACCTCCACCACTGTACCTTGTGTCTCCAGACATTTCCTGACCCTCTCACTCTACAGATACACTCCCAGATGAGGCGTCACTGCTGCCCCGAGTGTGGCAAGACCTTCTGTCTGGTCACACACCTGCAGAGCCACATGGAGGTGCACGCTAAGGACCGGTCGGTGGTCTGCAGCCCCTGCCAGCAGAGCTTTCCCAACACAGCCAGCTACCAGCAGCACCAGGACATGCACCACGGGGCTCAGGACCCCTATCAACAACGTGTGGATGAACCTGTAGATAGCAACATCTGCTGGGACTCAGGAACAAATCCGAGTTTAAGGATGGACGGGGTGCACAAGCAGGTTCCGCTCCCTTTGTCCCATATTCCAGGAAGCATCACCCATTCACAGAAGAGTAACGAGTCTGCTGGCACAGAGGAGAAGTGCCATGTGTGCGAGCACTGCGGGCGCACTTACCGCCATGCTGGCTCCCTCCTCAACCACAAGAACAGCCACAAGACAGGCTCCTTCTTCTGCTCTGTCTGCCAGAAGGAGTTTACAAACCTTATGGCTCTCAAGAACCACCGGCGCATTCATACAGAGCCCAAGCGCTACCAATGTCTTGAGTGCGGGAAGGCGTTCCGCGTGTCCACACAGCTCATTTGCCACCGACGAATCCACACCAAAGAGAAGCCTTTTGCTTGCCTTCTGTGCGACAAGAGCTTTTCCAGCAAGTCCAACCTGCGGCACCATCAGAAGATGCACCAGAACACCCAGACCTACAACTCCTCTTTTAGCATGGATGCTAATGCGTTTATGGACTTGGACATGGGGTCTTTCCTTTGAAGTCAGATTCCAGAGCGTATAAGAGAAGAGGACAGCCAGTCCTCTTTTATTCATCCCTCTATCAATAATTGTAAAACAGTATTTATTTTTTTCAGAAAGTGCCACACATTTCATTACTGACTTCCTGTCTTACCTCCACAACAAATGGTTACATGACTCAAAAGTCTCCGAAGGGTTTATGGGTCAGGTCTTAATAAGGCCTCAATGTTTTCCATGAATACACAGAATCCCACAATACAGGGCGGATGATGATATTAGTCGCGGCTCATTTCTCAGTGACAAACCAACCAACCAAAGTGAACAGAGAAGTGCAGCCCAGGTCCATGTTAACAACAATAACACTGATAACGTGTTTTTTTTGTTGTTGTTTTTAAACACACTACT
Source organism: Etheostoma cragini (assembly GCF_013103735.1). NCBI lineage: Eukaryota > Metazoa > Chordata > Actinopteri > Perciformes > Percidae > Etheostoma > Etheostoma cragini. Next base: position 12,170,188 of record NC_048427.1, on the reverse strand, counting down.
GTTGTAATAGTTATTTCTCCTCACTTGCTATGTTTAATTGTGTTCAGTGCCTCTGTAAGTTCCTTAGGAAACAAAATATACAAACTATATTTATCTCTGAATCCTTTCTTCAGCTTCGCCGTGAGTGTCAAAGGACTGCTCACTTTCCTTTTGGATCTCACATAGGGCAAGCCTGTCAAGTCAAATACCTCTGGGTGTGTCCAAAGGTCGGCGGCAAAGTGATTTACTGAAATCCTATTATCAAGTTAATAGTCGTACTGCTAATAATATCCACGTCAAGTGACATTGTATGCTAAAAATTGGATGTATTTAATAATTTATTCCTGTTATTTTATGTGCATATTTTAGTAGAAACGCTTTTATGGATGTTGTAAAAAAAAAAAAAAAAAAAAAAAAAGTCTTCTAAAGCTCATGTAGCCTTTTAAGGAACGCCATCAATCGATTTGTATTTACTTTTATAGTTCTCTGTTACAACAGGCAGGAATGAATGAGCCGAGCATTACTGGCAGCACTCAGGATAAACCTTCCAAAGGAACCTGATGTGAACATTGTAGATTCATTCATCCGTTTCTGATCTGAGCATTTTCTTTTGAAATTGTGCCATTTCAACACTCATAATTTAACTTATGTAACGGGTGTCAAAGTCACTTCAACAGTTAGCTGCAGCTCCACTTGCAGCGCATGCTGTTGAATTATCATCCATCTTAAAATCTTTGAGGAGTATCCGTTATGTTGAAGTGCCAGTGCCTAAAATGTAAGTCAATTGTAGCATTTTGATGTGAACAAGAGTCCTCTCTCGCTGTACTTGTTATATAATGTAAACCACAATGTTGATTTTATGTTGCCCATTGCATAATTAGATTTTTTTAAATTCTATCTTTTGATTGGTGAACCTCTTCAACCGCCAACCGTTAAAACGTCTTAAAGCAGTAACAGAAGTATTGCAACAGTGAAGTGAAAGGGGTTCCTTTTTGTCTCCATGGATTTCCTCCTTCACAAAGGCTTTTATTACAATCACATAGAGTGACTGTATTTTTAAAAGAAATTCGTCCAAGCACAAGTATTACTACAAACACACCAGGACTTTATGGATTAATAAGGACTAACCAGTTATATTTTCACTGTCCTGTTCATGAACCACTTTACGTTCTGTGGAAAAAATGTGCAATTATTGATTCTCTGGGTTATTTTTTTGCCAAGTTGTCTAATGTGCCTGCTGTTCCTAAAGTAGTTTCTTATCAGAAATCTATCTTAAAAGAACACACGGCCTTTGTTTTTATAATATAGTCTGAAATTAGATTTTCTTTATGCCTTATACATTACATTTTGTGTATGTTTGGCACTGGTCAGAAGTATGAAATACCTCACGGAAAGCCCTGCCTACCTAGCAACTGCTACTTAATGCCTCATGCAGCTTAATTGTAGAGAATACACTGTCATGATAGAGACAGTTATCAGTTCAAATGGAATGGATGAAGCATCAATTTTAAGGTTTTACTTTTTGGTTCGCAGAAGCCGTTTTCTTCAGAAATTTGTTGTTTCTCAGCAGTTTCTTGTTTTCAGAGTTATATTTGTAGATGTGACACTTGTAGCCTAAGGAGGACAGGAAGTCTATAACTGACCTGTTGTCGTCCGTCTGGGTTTCGACAGGCAAAGAGTCGACTGTTCAATAGTTCACCTCAGCTAGTTTGCGGGTCGTAATATTTAAGCAATATGCTGAAAGTATTGTTTCAGTGCATGAAAAAGTACATCTCATTTGTTTTGTCGTGTTTTCAAGTGCGGTGCAGCAGTTTCAGTATACTGACACTAGCCTTGACAAATTATGGCAACTTGCCATTTTCTGACACGATATAAAATCGTATGGGTTAATTGTAACGATTTAGATTTACTTACTGTAACATATTTGTATGCCACGGTAGCCTACATGTAAACGACACATGCATATTTGAGTTTAAACTATCAACTTATGTTTTACAATGTTCGCCATCCAATCTCCCTGTGGCACTTAACATGTTCACTCCTCTGTCAGGATCACAACCACAGCCTGGTATTTGTGGGCTGTGTTAATCTCAGAGCTCTTTCTGTAAATATTTCAAGGAAAATATCGGTTGGATCTATGTACATTCAGATTTTACTCAGCAGGTGAAAACTGCTAGATTAGCTATTGTGTAATAAAGCATATACCACATGTTCTGATTTATTGGATTTTCAGTGCTCCAAAATGTCTGCTCTCAATTCATATTTATATAACTATTTTGTCACTCTGAAGCCGCTGATTTTTACTTCTTTGGTAGAACTTAGTTTAGAATATAAGCAAATTATTGAAACGAAAGTAGTTGAATTAAAAAACTTGGAAAGTACAATGTGTTTTTTGTCCATATTCTTCCAAATGATAGTGAATGTATGTTGTCTCTCTGTACATATTGAGATGCTTAAGATAAATGTTACATACCAGAAAAAGGAGCAGTTTGCATACCAACAAAACTTGCAATATAATTGGAAGTTGTCAGTTTTATTAAAATACATTTGGTACAAAGAGCAGTTTATAAGATTGCATTAACTAAAGCCAGTGCATGTACAGTATATACAATTAGAAATAGAAAGCATGAAGAATAATGAGAAAATGTTAGTTACTGCTCATTATGATTGTCAGCTGGCCTGGTGGAAGTTCAACAAAAATCCTCACTGGAGTCCCTTAAAAAATGTGCTTGTTAATTGCAGTTGATGCAAAACAACACTGCAATTTACTTGAAACAAAATAAATAATATACAGATCTAAAGAAAATAATAAGAAAAGGTGTGTCTGCATTTTAAGTAATTCTAATTTTGCTGCCAGAGGGCAAGCGGTATACCCACAAGCAGACATATCCAAAATATGAACTAAAAACACTGTTGGTCACCAAAAAACACCAGTAATGTTGGAGCAGGATTTAGCTCCAACAGGAACCACATAGTGCTGATGCTTTGAAGATAGAAAACATCCTGAACTATATAAAGGTGGAAAACAACAACCCTGGCCACCATGGTCCTCCCTGGCTACAAAATAACAAACAGACATCTCGACATTTATCTTCAGATCTGAAACGATTCGACAGGTCAGAGTTTGAGTAAGCATAGTGATTGTGTAGCTCCACCTAAAGTGCTGTAGGTGTCATTTCCTTTACTACAGTACATTCCTTGCAACATTCCCACATGTTAGCAGTTTGGGATATTGTGTCTAGTGTTTCAAACATCCTGCCCTACAAGTGCAGGGACAATAACGTGTGAGTTCTGGGGTTGTGACAGAAAGAAAAGTCCAGCTAACATCTCCTAAAATATAATTATAAACACATTAAAACAGACAATATTGTAATAACCTGCAATAATTGGTCTTTGTTGATCTCAGGAGACCCAGTAACAGTGACTGTTCATCTACAGCTTGCTCAGGCGACTAAAAGAGCAGGTACACACAAGTACTGGCAGGGACGGAGGCTAGAATACATTTCACTTACTGTTAAAGAAGCTACATTCAAATGGCCTTAATGTGCCTAACAGTTCACATGTGATTTATCTTTAAGAGGGTATCATGGTAAATGACAAGTAGAGAGACCCGTCTAACCCCGCTGAATAGCGGAAGGACAAACTGCAGGCCTGCAGGCAGCAGTAGCTGTGTTACATTCATCGGAGTCCTGCTGGAAAATACAATACAGAATTTGGAAAGCATCCATCTCTCTGAAGGAAGTATTGGAATCAAACATCTGTAAACCAACAAAGGTCTTCCAGACTAAAATATTAGTTATTTAAGGCACAATATCTGAGAATGACACCACTACATCTATTGTTTTTACTATACAGAGGTGTGAGAGTCCCTCCTGTGGTCACTGTCGGACCAACACTGAGCGTGAGATCTGGGCACATCTCTTCTCTCAACAGTCTAATAAATTAAAATGGTCCAATTCTGGTGAAGAGATACCCTGCAGTCAGAGTATAAAGTTCATGGTCCAGAGGTTCCTCCAACCGGATTCTGAACCAGTTTCTCCTTGGTTCTGTCACATCTGTTTCCAGATTAAGATGAGGCTGTGGAGGCCATGACAATGATTACAGTCAAAAAAGTAGATTCCCATTTAAATTGATATTGATATTAGTTACAAAAGTCTGTAACCCATGTTGTGACAAAGTGAAAATTATACCTACTGAAATGTTTAAGCTTGATAAAGTGGCCCCGCAGTTTCTTCAATGGGTTCTGTAATAAATCAAGACAGAAATGAGCATTTTTACCATCCCAGCATAGTGATGGCATATCTAAATTGTTGGCAAAAGGCGTTTTTCACAGCAGACATTTTGACTTATCATAGTGGGAATAGCACAGGTGTTACTGATAACATTAACTTTGCTCTGTTATGGGTCACAATACAGGACCCTGAAACTGAAGCAGTTAAATGAAATGAATTTAATTGTTTGCACTTGTGCTTTTAATACTGTGACACATTAAAATGGCTTCTGTAATGAAGGCATATAGTCTCTAAATAGAAGAGACAATCATCATTTTTGATGGTTTGTGACACCACTGCAAAGCTTTCATTCCAGAAAAGGGAATTGCACACAGCATGCTCAGGATTACTAAGAATCACTTTGCATCAGCAAACATGATTTTAAAGCATTGCTTATACCCAAAGTAATCTTTGTCATCAATAACTCATCTCTATTAGCCTGGAATATCACAAAAAATACTGTTTTCATTCTATGCCCTCACAGAGAACATGTTCTTGATAATTATAGTTGCCACCTCTGAGACAATGGTCACGCAATATTTGGAACAGACGAAAAAGCAAATCAAAACCCTGCTGAAATCAGGAATTGAGAAAAAACTTTTCTAATCCCAGGTAATGCAGTGGGAAAAAAATGATGTAAAAATGACATATTTTGTATTAATGGTTGATGACAATTTGACATGACAACATCTGGTGTTAGAAACACTTAAACCATATTTGACACTAGAATTTTATTTTGCCATACAAAAGAACACTATTTTCAAATGCAACCATTCTTTTTGATTCAGGTTGATTTCATGATTTTGATATCAGATTTCATGTTTGAAGAAACTCACCACGTAGAGGCCGTTTGTGTGACTTGCGTCGATGCACCATGACTCCGATAATCAGCGCTGCACCGACCAGCACCACAGCCAGCACTGAGAAGCTGGTGATGGCTGCCAGTTTCCACACGTCAGGTGTCTCATCCACAGATTTACCTGTTGGATGATGGAAAAGAACTTTAACACTGAAAGAAAGGACATCACTGTATAAATACGTTTACTGATTCACTGTCTTACATGTGTTGCATGACGGGGTCTTTGGGTACTGCTTGCATGATGCACAGGGCACACAAACGTCGAAATCTGGGTTCCAAAACTCTAATCTGCCACACTGACCTGCACACAGCAAAACATCAGAGGTTTAGTTTAGAGTGCAAAACATTTTTTATGATTTATGAAATATTTAACAGTCCTTAAGCCTGTATGAAATATTTCAATATGGAGCAGGGCCATGAGAACACTAAACATTTGGGGGGGAGATTTTCAATGTACACTTTTTGTGACCTAACCCTTCACGGGGGTCTCGAAGGACTTTTATATGAAAGAGCGTACTGTGAATATATGATTCATAAAATACTTCTTTTTAACATATGATATATGTTTTTGTGAATGTTTATGGCATACATACTATACTCTGACTATTTCATGACTTTTTTGGACGTACTAATCTGACATTTATTATCACTTTATTCAACATCCTATACTATGACTTTTTTATCATTTTTTTCAACATTACTATACCAAGACTTTTTTTCACTTTTTTGAATTACTATACTATGACTCTTACATCACTTTATTCAACATACTTTACTATCACTTTTATCACTCTTTTTTTTCGACATGCTGTAATAGACTCTTGCATCACTTTATACAACATACTGTACCGAGTCTTTTTATCACGTTTTTGATATACTATACTATGACTCTTACCTCAATTTATTCAACATACAACAAGTCTTTTTTATCACTTTATTCGACATACTATACAAAAACTTTTTTTGAAGACTATACATTCATTTTTTTATCACTTTTTTTTTTACAATATTGTATGACTATTTTATCACTTTTTTCATTATACTATACTATGACTTTTTATATCACTTATATCGACATGCTATACTATGAAATTTTCTAGATGCTATGCTGGGTTTATGACTTTTTAATCGCTTTTTTGACATGGTACATCCTGTGACTGTTACATTACTTAATTCAACATACTAAACTAAGTCTTTTTCAACACTTTATTCAACATACTATACCACGACTTTTTTCAACACACTTTACTAAGACTTGTTTATCACTTTTTTCGACACTATAGTATGACTTTTTTTATTACGTTTTTCTATATATTATACTATGACCTTTTACATCACTTTTATCGTCATGCTATACTATGACCTTTTTGGCATACTGTTCTAAGACTTTTTATCACTTCCTTCAACACTATAATATGACCTTTTGTTTATCACCTTTTCGACATAGTGACTTTTTATCACTTTTTTATACCTACTATTCTATGACTTTTTCATCATTTTATTCAACATACTATGCAAAGTCTTTTTTATTACTGTACTCGAGATACAATACTATGACTTTTTATCACTTTTTTCAACATACTTTACTATGTCTTTTTTCAACATACTATGCTATGCTATGCTATTTTTTCAATATACAGTACTATGACTGTTGCATCACCTTATTGTTTTGAGGACTATCCCTTTTTTTATAATTTTTTATCACATGCTATACTATGACTTTTTTTGACGAACTATAGTATGACTTAATATCACTTTTTCCGACATGCTATACTAAGACTTTTTATCACTTTTTTTGAAATGCTATATTATGAATTTTTTATCACTTTTTTCAACATACTTTACTATGACTTTGTGCCATTATGACCATGCTATCACTATGTTGAATCACTTTATTAGACACACTGCACTAAATCTGTCTTTTACTACTTTTTTGACATACTATACTATGAATCTCACGCGCAAATCGTATATGTTTGAGGAAGAAACTATAGTAAGACTTTTTATCACTTATTCAACAAACTATACTCTGACTTTTGAATCATTTTTTGTCAACATACTATACTATGACTTTTTTTGACAAACTATAGTATGACTTTATGTCACTTTTTTTGACATGCTATACTAAGACTTTTTATCACTTTTTTCAACATACTTTACTATGACTTTTTAACATGCTATGCTATTTTTTCAATTTACTATGGCTGTTTCCTCACTTTATTTGACATACTGCACTAAGTCTGTCTTTTATTACTTTTCTGACATACTATACTATGACTCTCACTTTATCCGACATACTATGCTAAATATTTTTTATTGCTTTAATCAACAAACTATACTATGACTTTTTATCCCTCATTCAACCATCTGTACCATGACTTTTTGTCGCTTTTTTGACAAATTATAATATGACTCTATATCACTTTTTTCATCATACTCTACTATGACTTTTTATCTGTTATTTCGACAAACTATTCTCTGACTTTTTATCCATTTTTTTTGCCATAGTATACCTGGCCTTTTTTAACATGCTATGCTATATTTTCAATTTACTATGACTGTTGCATCACTTTGTTTGACATACTGCACTAAGTCTGTCTTTTATTACTTTTTTGACATACTATACTATGACTCTCACTTTATTCGACATACTATACTAAATATTTTTTATCGCTTTAATCAACAAACAATACCATGACTTTTTATCACTTTTTTCGACAAACTATAGTATGACTATGTTTCCCTTTTTTCGACATACTATTCTATGACTTTTTTCGACAAACTATAGTATGACTTCATATCATTTTTTTCATCATACTATACTATGACTTTTTTATCAGTTATTTGACAAACTATACTATGACTTTTTATAACTTTTTTCGACATACTATACTAGGACCTTTTTCGACAAACTATAGTATGACGTCATATCATTTTTTTCAGCATGCTACACTATAACTTTTTTTATCTGTTATTTTGACAAACTAGACTCTGACATTTGTATCACTTTTTCGACTTGCTTTAATATGACTTTTTTGCATTACTTTTTTTGATGTACTATACTAAGACTTGTTTTTTAAGTAAAATATGCTAAATGAAAGGGAAAAATAGGCTAAAACAACACAGGTTTCTGTTGGGTTGCATAGCTTAGGGTGATAGGAGAGTACCTAGAAGACGGAAGGTTGGCAGATCAAATCCTTTATGTTTTGAGGACTATCCCTTTTTTTATCCTTTTTTTATCACATGCTATACTATGACTTTTTTGACGTTTTATACCATCACTTTTTATGACATGCTATACGTGACTTTTTTATCACTTTTTTCAACATACTTTACCATGGCTTTTTTAACATGCTATGCTATTTTTTCAATTTACTATGACTGTTGCAACACTTTGTTTGACATACTGCACTAAGTCTGTCTTTTATTACTTTTTTGACATACTATACTATGACTCTCAATTTATTCGACATACTATACTAAATATTTTTTATCACTTTAATCAACAAACTATACCATGACTTTATATCACTTTTTGAACATACTATACCAGGACTTTTTTCGACAAACTATAGTATGACTTCATATCATTTTTTTCATCATACTATACTATGACTTTTTTTATCTGTTATTTTGACAAACTATACTATGACTTTTTATCACTTTTTTCGACATACTATACTAGGACCTTTTTCGACAAACTATAGTATGACTTCATTGAATACTTGAATACTATGACTTTTATTCAACATGCTATAATATGAATTCTTATTACTTTGGCATGTTAAACAAGGACTTTTTTATCTATTTTTCAACATGTGACACTATGACTTTAAAAAAAAATGTCAACATAATGTATTATGACTTTTTCATCATTTTTATTGACATGCTACAGTATACTTCAAATTTTTCATCTCTTTGTTTGACACAATACATGGTGACTTTTTATCAATTTTTTGATATTCTGTATTATGACTATCACATCACTTTTTTGACATGTTATCACTTTTGTCAACATACTATAGTATGACCTTTTAATCACTTTTATCCACATGCTATACTATGACTTTTTTGTCACTTTTTTCAACATACTATATTATGACATTTGTATCATTTTTTTGACATAATTTACTAGGAGTTTTTATCATTTTATCCAACATACTATACTATGACTTTTCATTCACTTTTTTCAACATACCTAACTACATTATTTGAAATGTGAATTTGTATCACTTTTCTTGCCAGCTATACTATGACTTTTTATCCCTTTTCACAACATACTTCACTATGACTTTTATTCAACATGCTATACTATTCATTTTATAACTTGTTTGACATAATATACTAGGACTTTTAATCACTTTTTTCAACATACTATACCATGACTTTTTATCGTTTGTTTGACATACTGTATTATGACTCTTACATAACTTTTTTTGACATGTTATACTATGACGTTTTTATCCCTTTTTTCAACATACAGTGGGTACGGAAAGTATTCAGACCCCTTTAAATTTTTCACTCTTTGTTTCATTGCAGCCTTTTTCCAA
>NC_048427.1:12128022-12160429 GCF_013103735.1 Etheostoma cragini | reverse complement strand
TTTGGAAAATGGCTGCAATGAAACAAAGAGTGAAAAATTTAAAGGGGTCTGAATACTTTCCGTACCCACTGTACTATAGTTTGTTATTTCTATAATTTTTTTCAACATAAGACATTTTTATCACTTTTTTGAAATAATTTACTAGGACTATTTATCACTTTTTGACATAATATACTATAATCCTTACATCACTTTATCGAACATGAAGTGATGTAATGACTTTTTAATCACTTTTTTCAACATGCTATACTATGACTTTTTATCACTTTTTTAATACTATACTATGACTTTTTTTTGACTCACTATATACTATGACTTTTTCATCACTTTTTTGACATGCTATACTATACTTTTCAACACTATTTTATCACTTCTTTCGACATATGATTCTATGGCTTTTTATTGTTTTTTTCGACACACAAAATTATGACTTTTATATTTTTTTCGACATACTAAACTATGACTATGTTTTCACTTTTTTGACATATGACACTATGACTTTTTTCGAGATGCTATATACTATTACTGTTGCATCACTTTTTCGACATAATATGCTATGACTTATATATCAATTTTTTGACATACTATACTATGATCTTACATCACTTATCCAACATACCAGTACACTTTTTTTAATTACTTTTTTCAACAAACTATACTAAGACTTTTTTTCGACATGCTATACTATAACTTTTAATCACTTTTTTCGACATAATATAATAGCACTTTTTTTGACATACTATGCTATGATCCTTACATCACTTTATCCAACATACTATACTTTAACTTTTTAGACACAAACAAAAACAAAAAAAGGTGTAAATAATTATAAAAAACGAAAATAAGCAAGTAAGTACATCAATTAATAGACATACATGTATACCGTATATGCGTATACATGCACACGTCCATGTACACACACACACTTACACATAGCTCTTAAAAAATGAAATATACTAGGACTTTTTTATCACTTTTTTGACGTACAAGACTATGATCCTCACTACACTTTGTTAACATATTATACTATGACTTTTACAACATGCTATACTAAGAATGTTTATCACTTTTTTTGACATGCTATACTATGACATTTTTATCACTTTATTTGCCATGCTTTATTCATGACTTACAGACTATGACTTTTTAAGACATTTAATGACATATTACTATGTTCATGACTTTTTAAGAAATGTTTAAGGCAAAGTATATTATGACATTTTTATGATGTGTGACTTATTTATGACATACTATACTATGATTGTTTTTAGGACAGTTTTATGACATTTATGCCATCTATCTTCTTTCCTTTCTCATTTTTGTTAGCCTGATTTACTTCCCAAAGTGTATTGTGATTTTGCCACAAAGGTAATATTTAAAAACACCACACAAAATAGGTTCTAGAAACAAACCAAAATCTTCTGACTGTGGAATAAAATAAAACAAAATCACAACTAATTGACTTTAAGGACTTCCAGGAGAGCTGGAATCAGATAATAGAGTTTTTTGCTTTCATGTTCTCATAAAATGAAAGTGGGAAATTCCTACTGATGCAATTCAATTGCAAGAGAGAGAATTACTCAGTTACTTCTGGTACATGAACAGGCAGTGCATGAAGAGCAGGATGTGTTCACAGAGTGCTTCTGTCGAATTGTTTTGTAACTCTGCAACTTCCAGAGAAAAAACGAACGTGAGAAAGAAGTTGTCGGTGGTTTAGCTCTGAGAGAAAAACTTCTCCCTCTGTTGACCCAATTGAAAGCTCCATCGCTTTCTTTTTTTGGCCAGACAGCTGAACAAAATAAAGATGTGCACTTACCAAATGATAAGGAAGTAATTAGCATGAAGATGTGACACACTTAACACCAATTGCAAGCTGTGTGTACAGTAGATAATGTTTTAATAATTAAGGGTTGCCCTGCTGGTTTATGGCTTTGGTTAAGAGGCACATTTGCATTGGTCATGCATCAAGTAATGAACATTGTGACATCAAGCTGACCTCTTCAAAACAATATTACAACACAGACGGCTGCCTAGTCTAGAATGAATGAAACGACACCAAAGTTTCAGACAGTGTAAAAAGGAAATAATGATTATCTTTCTTCCTACTCAGTGCCACACATGTACTGTAGTTGCATGAACAACTTGTCCATAATTATAACAAGGAACCACCTCAAGCCTAAATTGAGTCATCATTTGTGATAAATGCCATGTTCAAACTGGCTGCTTTGCTCACCACTGAAAGCAATACCAAAACTACCATAAAGATGAGTCTGACGCAAACCAAAAGTAGTGAAATGAATGTATTGGAAATTGTGGCCACTTCAATGAAAACAAAACCGCAAAATGAAAATTTTTACATCAAGCTGAGGAGCTGACAAAACAACTTTTTTTAAAACAGGGTTACAACACAAATTCCAGCTAATGACATAGGTGAAACTATACCAGATATGACGGGGTTACACATAAATGAAACAAGAAAATAATGTGTAGATCTGTGTGTAATCACAATCGTCATTCTTCTTTTAGTGTAAATACTCAGAGCTGGTTTGAACATAGTGCTGCACAGCATCAAAAAAGCTGTAAGTTTCTGTGATTTTTTAAGTCCAATTAATCAATATACAGTAATGGTCTGAACTCTGATCTCCAAGTGTAATATTAGTACTACTCTGTAAAATAAGAATACTTCCGTACATGTAAGATAAAACACTACTTCAGTAGAAGTACAGAAGTATTATTAGCATTAGAAGTATTAAATGTCTCCTGTGGATGATACGTCATTATACTATATGACACTGGATTGTTAATACTGATGCATCAATGCATCAGTAGCATTGTACTGTTGTTGCAAGGTGGAGCTAACCTTTCTCTAATCCTTGTGAAATACTAAACAATTTACCTCTTCAGTCTAAAGGAAACCAAATAAGAAGTCTGTGGGTATATGTCTCATTGGTAGAACTGCAATACCTGTTAACCAGTGATTTTAAGTCATTATTTAACCAGCTGCAGCCAAAAGGCACTTGTTCAAAAAGTCATGTTTAAAGCATTTTGACCTGGTTACGTTACAGCCCAACGCTCAGGCCCCTGGAGACCGTCCATCCTCCACAGCCGGCCTTCCCGCCTGCAGAGCTGGACTGACTCATTTTATAGCTGTGGTCACAGCAACAATGTGTCACAGTTCTTGTAAGCATTTCTCCCGATGACCTCAGTCCAAAATCATCCAGCAAGTCTCCCTCTCGAGGGTTCAGAAGGTCACAGAGAGGAACTGAACCTTGACTGCTAGTTGACCTCAATCCACACCAAAACCACATTGGAGCACAAATCTGGTTGCTCAAATCAGATAAAAACCTGAAACTGCTGATTAAATCTCAACCATCTTTCTTAACTTTAGGTGAAGACCTAAAGTTAAGAAACATGGTTCTTTTGCTGGGGGTGTTTTCACACATTCATGACTGGAAACGCCATCAGTCAGCATTATTATCATTTAACTGCTACATAAGTGTCTCATGATTCAGCACTTTAAATCAGGAAAACAAAATCAAGTTTGGAACCATTTTTCTGTTTTCCCGAGTAGAAGACCTGGGCAAATCTCAGCACCATAGCCTGACAAAGGGTGTTTTTGGGTGTGGGGGTGCTGTGTTTTGTCACTGGAAGGGGTGGGTGGACCAACAGCTGATGTCCAGATGTAGAAATGGTGGGATAGGACCTAAACCGAGCATGTTTCGATTCAGTGAGTTCAAATGCTTTTGTTAACTTCAACGCCTGAGAAAATTCCTAACCCATGCAATCATTATTTAAGATTTTAGGTTGTCAGTGCAATCTGAGTCTGGTGTTCATCAATGGGATTAAATCCAAACTTCAAACTACTGTGGAAACCAAGTCAAAAACGGACTTTTTTGAGTTGGTTTGAAACAGTAAAAATATATCTTTGAGCGAAATGGACAGAGGCTAGTGCCCTCTATCCATGTGTCCTTGCCGAGAGACACGGATGAATTAAGGCGATCGGAATGCGGAACCGGTGAGAAATGCAGCTGGTAAAGGAAGCGGCTTTGTAAGCAGACCCACTATGACTCCATTACAGGGAGACCAGACCACCAGACTAATCCATGTTCACAGAAACAAGGATACCCAACAAATGTTCAAGAATCAGATGTAAATGGAGAAAAAAAATGTCTTGTAGTCACAGTTAAATGAATAACAGAATTAGTTATCATTTTACAAAAAACTCAAATATGGAACTCTAAAATATAAACACTCAGATTACTTACTTTTCTGTGCGCTCACACCGTACACACTGATCACAGTCGCTATAATAAGTCCTGACAGCGCGCAGAGAGCGTTTGAAGCCATGATGTCTGCGGGTAAAAAGCTGCTTGCTGTCGGCTACACAATTCCCAAAAGTTCATCTGATTAACAATCCGTGCTGGTTTTCAGCATGGAAAAGCGAGCATCAGAGTGAGTCACCCGGAGGAGTCTGAGTCTTGTTTTAATAGCGCACACACCCACGCTAACAGTTCAACTCCTATGAGTCATTTCCTATGTACTGTACTGCTCGGATTCTCTGTGCGCACTCACCGACTCACAGGAAACTCTTCCACCGAAGTATGCGGTTTCATTTGCTTCACTTTAAGTGAAAGTTTCAATTAAACCACCTCAGGTGTTAGAATTTCAATAAATACATTTCATATTTTATGGCCACGCCCTGCAGGTTTTCTCCACATTTCTTTTCACCAGGGAGCCTGTGTAGTCTGGACTTAATAGTGTTCTCATTGTTATTACCACGCCTGTCGACGTCATTCTCTCTTCTCTGCCAAAAAACACAACTCTCTGGCACGAGTCTTGGTCCCATGCACAGAGAAAGAGGAACAGCAACTGAGGCAGAAACAGATGGCATTTGCTAGAAAAACTATCAGCTTTTAAAGCCTTTTGGGAAAGTCTATTCAAAGTTATAGTGAGATAAGATGCGTTTTATCTTGGTTTACTTGAGTGCCCTGTACACATAAACAACTGTGATGTTTTGTTTTTTTTTTCTTTTGGAAATTGACATTTGAATAGTGAGGGTCTCTGACGCAGAGTGGTGTTATTGATGTCTGGGGTTGGGTGTAGCCTGTTGCTGCAGCACAAATATGCAAAAACACAGCCAGTGAACTCGTGCCTGGAGTGCTATCATGTTGGCCCCTGTCACAACATTGTCTCATATACTAATGAAGAAAATCAGTTACAACATATGTTGCTTTGTGGCATTCAAATGATCACTTAGCACAAAGTCAAAACTACTATTTTATATATGACAGGTTATGTACATTTACATGAGTAACCAACCACTGCCAAGGTATCACTACCAATCAAAGTTACTCTTTATGTTTGCAAACGTAATAGCCAATTCTTGAACAAGTCTTCCTTAACTGCTCATAAATGCCTGATAAAACTTCTTTTTTTTCACATTAACTGTTTCTCTGCAGCTTGGAACATTTTATGTGTGTGCTACATGGTGCAAAGTGCTTTTCCCACAAGAGCTAACGTCAAACAGACGTTAACCAACCTCCCAGTAAATAGTTCACATCATCCAAATAGAGGAAAAGGGGTTTCATTGGCTCAATTAGGTAAGAAGCATGTTGTTAAACAGATGTTTTTGTACTCTACTGTCACGGCTAACCTTAAAGAGGACCTGGAGCAGCACAGCCCACTAAGGACACCCATATGAGCTGACTTTCCACTGCAGTGATTTCATCAGTAATGAGGCACTATAAGCTGCAGATGTTGTGTCAAACTCTCCAATGGGAACCATGGCAACAGGACACACACACACGGAGAGAGCGAGAGAGAGCGAGAGAGAGAGAGAGCCTCCAAACACTCCTGTAGGTGCTGACTGGGTGCCAGACTAGCTGGGGTCTCTCAAGCATTTTTCATACTATAGCCTAACCAAGGAAGTACCAGAATTCTGGCTGTTGTACTTTATATATTAGAAACATATTTAGTTTTGCAAATGCAGTTCTCAAGTTTGTAAAGCATGAATTCCTTTAATTTTGAAATTTAAATTTCAATGAATTTTACGGGATTTCCACAAACCAGCAGGACAAAACAATTCAAAGAAACGCTTCATTAAGATCAACCATGTACCACAGCAGGTCCAAGTTTGGCAATACATTAAAAAATATATATATTTAAAAGTGGGCCCAGCTTGTTAAAAGAGAATGTTTAACATTGCGAGTACGGCAAGGACAGAAAAACAGTGCAGAGCAGCGCAACATGTAAGAATATCACTGTGTGCACAAAACAACTGTTTTTATTAACTACAGCACAACACTCATTCAGATGTGTCACTATCTGTTTGGTCAAATCACCAACTGGCAATGATGCGGTAAAACAAGTCTTTCAGAAGAGAGATTAAAACGGGGAAACATCTCATCTGATATCCCCTAAATGTCCGCCTTGAGTAAAAGTCTTGTCTTTTCTCTATTCGTTTCTCTCCTTTGGTTCTCTCTTCAGTTTTCTCTTTAACTCCTCTGTCTGTGAATTAGGTGATGTAGATGCGGTGAAAGTCGTTGGCTCCGAAAGCACAGTTGCACTTGGGGCACTTCCTCTGCCGGGTGTCATAACGCATCTTCAGACATTCGTAGCAAAATACGTGGAAACACTTGGTGAGCACCGTCTCCTTGTCTCGTGTGTTGCAGCAGGGGCAGCGCAGCTTGGCCTGAAGACAGAAAAAAAATTGTTTTGTATATTTGCCAAATACTGACTTTATTTTAGAGTGAAACATTTGATTGAGAGGAGGGATTGTTGAGGGAATAGGTGCATTGTGCCTACTTCTGTGTGTGTAGTGTACTTTTCTGTTTGTTGTCATTTGGACCAATGTTTTGCATTTTTATTTAGCTCTTTAAGTAAATCATTTAAAAAATCTGATCATAAAAATATAGTATATTGCAGATTGTGCCATAAAGCTGTTGCTGTTTTAACAACTCCCTCGACACCAACAGGTTGCTTGAAGCCATACATTTCTCTGCTTTAAAGAACAAAGTTCTTTCTTCCTGACCTTGTACTGGTTGATCTCCTCCTGCAGGATCTCGTCAGCATCAGAGTACACCTCCACCTTCTTCTGTTTCTCCAGCTTCCGCCTCAGCCTCGACAGATCCTCCTAAAAGGCATCGGGAGAGGGGTTGTTAAACTCCTGATGTGATCTTCCAAATCAGAACTGTAGGAGTCATTGGTGAGAGTTTCGGAAGAGTTTGAATGTATTATCCCCAGTGATGGAATACAACATACCTGTGCTCGTTTTAGGTTGCTGCTCTCCCTCTCCCGGGCGGTGCGGTTCTCAGCCACAGAGACCTGGATCTCCTTAAGCTTGGCCTGCGTGTGCTCCAGCTGCACCTTCAGGTCCTCTGCCAGCTGGGCAGCCTCCACCGCCTGCAGCAGGGAAGGAACCGGACACACTCAATAAAAAATAAAAAAACACCTAATGATGGAATTCCTGAGCTGTAATGTAGTGGTAGTACAGTAAGCTTGGATAAAAAGTCCATTCTTTGTGCTTCAACTTCCAAGATTTAGTTGTGTACAAACTTAAACATTTTGCATGTTTTATCCTATTTACTCCAGATTGTGTATATTTTCCATGTCTGACAACCGTTTTCAGATCTTCTTTATAGCTGCCTGGGAACCCCTGGTTTCAGTTAAAGTAAGCAGCTCCTTTTGTGCGTTTTCTGTTCTGTTTAATTTGTTTGTCATGGTTGTGCTTGTGCCGTTTCGGCTTGAAGCTCAAATGTGAAAAAAACACACAAGATGACCTCATTAGCAGTGCAAAATTGTTGTCTTGACAGGCACTTGGGCAATGTTAGCAGAGGTACAGGTATGTCCCAAAAGTAGATGCTTAGCTATTTGCAAAAGTGTGGGACAGACAGGTTGGTTTCATTTGCAAACAATGTAGCTCATTAATGCAATTTTTTATGGAAGCAACCCCACAAATCTTGGATGTCAGTACGTCTCATGAGCACCTGAATACACCAAAATGAAGTTCGACTTTCAGCACATGCTATTTTCCAGATCCTTTTATAATGCAGTGTTTATATGTAGGAACATCAACATCTGGCAGCAATCAAATGATCCGGTGATTGGTAAACCTTAAATGCAAGAGCTCAGAATATGAGTGATGGCATCTCTCTCCTCACCTTCCTCTTGTTGAGTTCTAGTGCTTGTGTCCGAACAGCCAGCTCTTTTTCCAGAGCGGCAAGTGTGCTCTGGAGGACGCCCTCTTTTTCCTCTAGCTTCTGCACAACTAGCAGCTGGGCATCCACCTGGAGAGGGACAGTAATGGTTTAGAGTTTTATAGTTTAGTTTATATGTTCAGTGGCCTTGACACAATGAAAACCATCATTGCTGCATTTCCAGGTTAAGAAGTCATACGTCACCTGAGTTTTGAATGTGAGAACTTGGTCAGCCAACTCCTCCTTCTCCTCTTTCAGCAGCTTGTAGATCTGGTTAGATTTGATCCGCTCACTCATCAGCTTGAAATTGGCGTCGTCCTTCTCCCGCAACTGCTGCAACAAGCGACTGTTCTGCTCCTGCATGTCCTCGAAGGCCTGGCCGGTCACATCCATCTCACTCAGCAGGGCTTCCTCCTCCTCAAGAGACAGAGGAGTCAGGGATCAAAAACAATGAAGAGACAGTGACAGATATTGTTTCTCGACCCATTTTATGTCTTATGTCTCCATCTTCATCACCACCTGTAGTAATTCATACAAAGAATGTGTGGGGTTCAGTCATATTCCCCCAACAGTACAAGGCTTCTTTCTAATGTTTTGTAGTCACAACTAAAAATAAATCAAACTAATCCATGTGTATGAAATAAAAAAAACATTAATTTATTACAGATTGGAAAATGAATCGCCACCATTGTTCCTAACTCTCTTTAGGACGTCTACATACATGGTAAAAAACACACATCCTCACTACACAAGACAATATGATCCTTTGGCTCTCCAATGTTAATCAAATAAAATGTTGTCCCAGCAACTTACATCCGTTGAGCGAGACTGGCCTTTTAATGACAATGCTTGAGATGCAATCACACCTGGTTTGTTTTCTGTGCTGCAAACATAGCTACACATTCCACTTTACTGCATTTACTTCATTTTGCTTCCCGCTGCCCACTTAGAAGCCAAATGGGACCCACAAACAAAAGTCATATGATCTCACAACTAGCTCGTTTATTGGATCGTGTTGCAATCTGTCACCCTGCAAAGTTAAATTCTGCAGCCAGGAACTAAGGAGAACAAATCAAACACATCTGTGTCCAAAACAGTTTAGTTTTTTGTACTTTAACTTTATACCAGATAAGAAGACAAAAGTAAAGCATTGAATACAGCAGTATCAGTTCAGACTGTGTTTTGCCTTCTGTTAATTATGTTCTGATAAACGACCTCTCAAGCATGAGGAGCGGCCGGCTTTCAGATCTCAACATCTGTCTCCTTCATGCTAATAAAATTGTATGGAATGGTTTAACAACTTAAAACACGGTCATGACACTTTCACATTTTGGTGTCATTTCCTGTATTTGATTAAATTACAGTCAGAGTACATCAGCGACCCTCAGGACTCATTGGGTGAAGATAACAGGATTCATATTAAGTCATAAACCTCAAAGACTTCAAGATCATATTCAATGCAGCACTAAGGTCAACACTTGATTGAACATTATTGTGACAGTATTACATTCTCTAATGTGGGAGCATCCCCTATCTACAAAACTCAAGTTTTAGAATGACAATTACATTACTATCAACATTTCACCCCAGTCAGTTAATGGTTTTATTTTTTCCCCATCTCATGACACTCTGCTCTCCTACCCCCTTAGTTGTCTGATTATTGAAATTCCACGAGAGTCTTAACATTTACAAGACAGCAGAGCCAAGTAAGTGAGCTCAGATCTGACAGTGTTTTACATACTTCAAATTTATCAGGGTGCTCATCCAAAAACGATTTGCCCCACCCAGCCTATTTTTTTCTTCTTAAAATGTGAACATCATTTTCTCACACTATCCCCTCCTTCTCTCTTGCAGCAGGTTTACAGCTGGAACAAACTGCATGCGTAAGTGTGGCGTAATGTAGATTAGGGCCATATTTCTATGCGTCGGCTCTCTCTCTCTCCGATACAAAGAGACAGGATGAGTAGGGAGAACTGTGGTTATTTTGGCCTATATGTTGCGGTGTGTGTGTTTCTCTCTCTGACGGTCCGTCCGTCCGTTGGTCTCTCTATCTCAGTGTGCCAGATTGCGTGTCTCGCTGTGAGAAGTCAAGACAGCCAAAATCACCATAAACCTGGCTGTTTTTTTTTTTTAAATGTGTTTGTTTTGCTAAAATATCCAGCTGCACTGTGGTCTTCCTTTATGTGATTACTTTCCTGGCTTGACACATTCGCTCGTGTATTGTGCAAGAAATAGATGATATGCTACGTGCCAAGCGCCTGGTGTGGCCGGACAGCGGGACAGCATGGGCGCCAAAATAAATATAGCTGCACTACAATGTATACATGACAAAACGACATATACACTATACACAACGCGCATGCGTGTGGTGTGTTCCAGCGATTAGACAGGAGTGTAAATGCATTTCGGCCAGATAACAAGAAAAAGGAATTAAAAGAAAAAAATCTATCTATGTTGTGCAAGACATTAAATAAATAATGGTAGAGCTTTGGAAAAAAAAAACTACACTAAACTTCATTGTCATAAAATATAATGACTACATAATGAATAAACAAACATGGACATTGTCAAAACTAAAATCTAATAACATTGGATTTGTGTATTAAAAAGGTTATGAGAATTAGCCATACAGATGTTTCTGTAAGGACAAACCAGGGTTTTCTTTTTGACTCTTTTCAACAACAGTGGTGCCATGCTTACAACTTTCAAGTGCAAAGAGATTTGTATATTTATAACTGATATTACAGAGAGAAACTGCAGCCAGAACACATTGAAAACACAAAAACAAGAAAATGATCTAATTTACTGAAAAAGTAAAACAAATGCACCAACAAATTATGCAATCATATAGGCTAGTTAACAAGCTTTTAATATTTAAATTCCAGGCCCCAGCATCAGCTTTCATTTCCTCTTTTTATCTAGGAGAACATCTTTCTTGGGCAAATGTGTACCAATTTCACTACTTTCAATTCTTAACACAGCTGGATTGTTTGTAGTAATCTGTTGGTGCCCCGAAGGTTTAAATGGGACATTTCTCCAAATAGGGCTGATGATTCATGCCTCGTTTCATGCTGGTCTGCAATTCTTAATTTGTGTAAATAAGGGAAGATGTTTGAATTTCAACAAGCTATTGTGTCAATAGTATAGAGTCAATGTGTAGAGACTGCATTTTAAAACCTTTAGGAAAAAACTGATGGAAAAAAGTGGTTTACATGTTAAGCATCCCGCCTGAGTTTTGCTCCACTCACTGTTTCAATATGTTTGAGACAACAAAACATGCATACCTGCTTCGTGGCAGCAAGCTTCTTCTGCAGATGCTCAATGGTCTCTTCTGCCACTCGGATCTTCCTGAGGGCATCTTCATCAGCCAGCTTCTTGCTTTCCTTTCTCTCCCTTTCCTCCAGCTCTCTCACTCGCATCCTCAACTCATCAACCTGTGCAGGTCGAGATAAGGGTTACCAGATGCTAAAAAGAAATGTGAAAAGTATGACCAAAAGACAGTGACACCGAAGGACAAACCTCAGCTTTAGATTTTCGTTCAGCTGCCATGAGCTGCACTTTGTCCCTCTGCTCCTTTGGAGCTGACTTATACATGTCCAACAGGAGCTTCATCTCTTTCTGGGACTCTTGGGCTTTCCTGATGGATTAAAGAAGACAAAGAGTTTACATTTTATTGATGATCACAATGTTGGCTTCCCACAATCAAATTTGCGTGATCGAGCAATTATTTTAAATGCGTAATTTCAGAGAACGCTCCGTTTTTTTTGCAAAGCCAATCTACCGCTCAGTAAACCACTGTCTGATCATGTGCCAGTCGGAGTTGTTCCCTGCACAGCGCAGCTTAATTTCTAGATGTAGACAGTCACAGAGGATAGAGTAACTGAAGGAAAACTCAACAGATAGCAGTCGATTATACGTTGATCTCAAGGTTTACCAGTTTACCAGTAAACGCAACATTTTGTCCCGTCTGTGTTGTTTTTCAGACAACAGCAGTGACCAGTGCTAGTTAGTGTCTGTTAGCTCACAGTGCTCGAGGGCAAGTAATATTTTTCCTCTAGGACGCACCGGTGCACCTAATGTCCTTGTATCCACTGCAATGTTGTTTATTTTGCATAACGTGACCCATTTCTTCTGTAAAGCCGTGCCTGTGTTGGATCTCTCCTCTACTCTCTCTCCGCGCAGCACCGCCATACAGCGGCCACCGGTCCACACTTCTGACATTTGTCCAGTTTTAATTGTTACTAAAACAGCTATATATTGTTAAATATGAGGGGCAAACCTGTATTTGTACCAGTGTTTCCGCTGGTAACTCTGCTATCACGGCCGCCACGGCGAAAAACACAGAAGAAGTTATTGAATGCAACTAACTTCAGTTTGTAGAGTAATAGCGTGTGAGACGGAGCTGCTGGACCTGGGTGAGAGATGTGACCCATGGCCAGAATATCATAGTTCATAAAAACGCAGCGCAGTGACGATACAGACATTTCACACACACAACGTGTGTAACTTTACTGACCCGCCATTCGACGCGTGCTGGACCCATTCATAATGAGTCAGCCGTCTCTCTGAGTACTTCCATCACACTCCCAAACTCTTTTAATCAGTTATTGTTGAAAACAAGTGAAGGAGCTTTCTCAGAGATACAGAAAAAAAAAAAATCCTAGGCTAGTTATTTCAGAGAGCTAATTTTCATTAACATGTGTTGCAGCTGTATGTCTATACAACTTCAACATGAGAATAATGTAGCATAATATGGATGTAAAAGCAGTTATATAAAGCCTGTGTGACAATAAAATGTTAAAATCAAATAATTGTAGTCTCTACAAAAGAGACTACATTTACATTAGCAATCCCATCAGTGCAGTTAGTTGACTGCTTCTAAGTGTGCACACATTTGCATAAAAAGACATTGTTGCTGGTAGAAATGAACAAAAAAAACAACACACACACACACACACACACCTATATATATATATATATATATATATATATATAAAAATAAATAACAAAAAAAATGCAGTAGAGTGGAAGGGGATGTACTTGAGTTCTACTCTGAGCATCTTCAGCGTGTCAGAGTCCTTCCTCTTCAGCTCGTCACTGCGCTGCCTCTCTCTCTCACGCTCCCTTTCTCGTTCAGCCTCCCTCTCCCTCTCTCTCTCCCGGGCCCGCTGTCTCTCCAGCTCCTTCCTCCTCTCTTCTTCCTCCTCCTGGTCCTCATCCTCCTCTTTCTTCACTTCGATGCTGTCACTCGTCGTCTCCTCTAGAATCAGAACCCCTGTGTCGCCACTTTGACAGCGCAACTGTCGACAAAGCAAAAATGATTAAAGAATGATTATATTTTACTGATAAATAAAGCAACATGGGTAAGTGTAAACATATCACTGTTTTTTTGGGTATGCTTAGAAAAGCCCTGGATCACAGGGTAAAACACGCAGTAAACATTTGGCCGAGAATAACGTCATCTACCTTATTGATCTCCATTTGCGTTTCCCGCAACTTCCTCTTATAGCGCTGCACATCACCTTTCAACTGCAGGTTGTGGTTCTGAAGGCTGCTGATTAAGTGTCGCATCTCCCTGTTGATTGGTCCTGAGAAAGCAGAGAAAAAAGGCGGTTTTACACAGAGCAAAGCCGAAGTGTGGTTGATGAGCTCAACCGTATGGTGCACAGGAGTAACATTATAAGACGCAAATGATATACTAATAATAAATCCCTACAATATCAGATAATAAAGACTTCAAATTAGAGAAACCACCGGCTTGCAGTGCACAAAACATAATCCATCTCTAAATACAGGTATAGATCTACAAAGATTAACAATTTCAGTATATGCTAATTCATCATACTATGGCATGATTTCCCTTCCTTCTTCATACACTTGTTGATAGATGTGTGGAGGAAGTGTTTCGAAAGGTACCTGCTTGCTCGTTGGCTGCCAGGTTCTGCTCAAATTCGATGCGCAGCATCTCATACTCTTTGCGCACCTGAGCCAGGGTATCCTCCAGCTGGATGA
The DNA here is from genome assembly GCF_013103735.1 of Etheostoma cragini. NCBI lineage: Eukaryota > Metazoa > Chordata > Actinopteri > Perciformes > Percidae > Etheostoma > Etheostoma cragini. The sequence goes on along the minus strand of NC_048427.1, from coordinate 12,146,222 downwards.
CCTCAGTACGCAGCTTCTTCTGAAGGGACAGCTCATCACTCTGAACAGTTGAAAACATAACATTGTCGACAATGTTGCCAAGCAGAGGTAATAATACTGTTAAGAGAAATAGTGGCAACATTGGGCCCCGGCCAAGATGCAGTGAAGAAAAATATCAGAAATCTTACGTTGTCACTGATGAATAACATGCTTTTTTTGTTTGTTTTTCAAAATAACAGATTAACTTTCATGTACCTCCATGTGCTCTATCTGTCTGAGGTGGGCGTTCTTGGCAGTGAGCAGGAGTGCCCGTGCCTCATCCAGCTGGGTTTTCACCCCAAGGGACTCATTATACAGCAGGGAGAACTGGGACTGCAGACATTTGTACTCTAGAGTCTCCTTCACAACTTCTTCTGGAATATTCCGCAAGTCCATCTACAAAAAAAAAAAACAGGAGATGACAGTGAAGGGTGAGCACGATTTCAGCCACTGATTTACAAAATGAAAAGGGTTCCTGACAACCAGGTGTAGCGTTACTGATACTTTTACTCTAACAACCAGATACAACACATATCTTCACCTTGAGTTTCTCACTCTCCCGCACAGCCTCCTGGAGCTCCACCTGAAGTTTCTCTAACTCTGCCATGCGGCTATTAGCCAACTCCTGGTTGTGCTCCAACTCTGCATTGAGGCTCTCGAACTAAGATGAAAACAAAGACAATGTTTCATAGATAGGAGAATTGTTGTGTATGGTATAAAACCACGGCTTTGCCAGCACAAACCGGCATCTGAGATATAAAGTAAGTTATGTGTGAAGAAACAGGCATATGTCACACAACAAGATTTGCAAAGGGATGCTTCCTATGAATGCTCACCTTCTGAATGTTCAGTGTAATCTGGCCTCCAGGAAGCCCACCTGAGCTGCCGCTGCTGCTGTATCCAGACTTTAGCTGCAGACAGTACATGCAAAACATTAGGCAAAAAAAGAAGCAACAAGACAGAAAAACAACATGAAAGCACACCTATACACATCCTATGTGGGTTTTTTAACATTTAAATGGTTAATGCAGAAAATACCAGTCCATCAATCCACGCCTTGACAGCGGGATGTACATTAAAAAAAAGGAGCTGGCTTGACACAAATTGATGTTTAAAGCCTTACGCATGAAAGAATACGCCTTGTGGAGAGATAAAACGCACGCACATACACAATAAAGAAAGAGGCAAGTTGCACACAATTTTATTCAAACACACCTGCTCCATGGCTTCCGCCAGATGTTTGTTGAGCTTTTGTTCCCTATTGCGGAGTTTCTCAATGTCCCACTGCAGGTCCTCCACCGTTGTCTCCATCTCAGACACTTTGGTCTCCGAGCTGGTCACCTTGTCCACTAACTCATTGTACTGCAATAAGGACAAAGTCATGACCACAGCTGTTATCAGTGATAAGTATACACCAAAAGCATTGGCTACATACACATTTGTACAATTTTCTCATCCACATATCTAACTACTTCTGACAAACACTCCCATACACTAGCCCAAATATTCACCACACACGCTGAAATCTACAAACAGTGCCAAGGACATCATACCTCCATGGACATCTTGTGGTGCCGGCCCTGCAGGAGAGTCGCCAGGTCTCGCAGTCGATTGTTTTCCTCCAGTAGAGTGTGGTTCACGTTGATGATGTCAGACTGGCTATCATCTTCACATGCTGACAAAAAAGACCAAGATAGTTGTTTAAAATTAAAGTGGAGCTAACATGTGACAAAAAACTGATCACAGTTGTGTACACCAACAACTCTTACGGAAGGATATAAAATGTGCTGCAGTGCTCCTTTCTTATTTGTATGTTTGCATGTCAATGGCTTATTATATAATGGGTCAGTAACAAGAACATCTCCAGTTACCTGCAGCCTGGACTTGCTTGCACATGTTGTCAATGCGGCTGTGCAGCCTGTCAAAGACACAAACCAAACAGGCAATAGCTTCCTTGCTGAACTGCATGCGGTCTTGGAGATTCAGCGTGAGTTCCTCTTCGCTGCTGTGCTCCAATGTAGCCAGGAAACCCTTAGCATTGTCACTCACGGGAGCAGGGGGCAGCGATGCATCTGAACACCAGAGGTGGTTATGATGTTAGAGGTTGGTTAAAATCATCAGATGATCAAATGATCTAAGCATTAAATTTCAGCTAGATTGGAAATTGGAAACTGTGTGTGTGAGAGTTTGTACAGCTCTTGACTTCACAGTTAAAAAAATGTTAAAAACAGTTTAAAAAGTTCTAATGACATTTAAAGCACGCAGCAATGGACGAGGCAAGCACAGATAGAGATGTTAGCATTGCTTTGCAATAGTCTGAACTCCTACATACTCTTTGTTAGAATTCTACCAAAAAGAAAGCTAAAACACTCTGTTTTTCTTTTCTCTTTCAGATTAAGTAATTTAGTTTTTGCCTACTGCCTTTTCCTTCATCTTTACAATAGGTTAAACAATGTATGACCATCAGACTTTTTATTGATATTTTGCAGCGCATACATGCTCTTACGTCGTCTCATGCACTCTACCTGTGTACAGCACTAAAATTATAGATTAGAAACGTTTTTGCAAAAATTTCACAAAGTTAGCAACAAGAGTATCAAGCGTAGCATAACCAAAAGATGGGCTAAGTTGAATACCAAAGGGAACTGATATTGAAACCTAATGTGGAGTCATGCCCATGTATAAGCTTTCATCCAAATTCTATTAAAATAAAATAAGGTCAGATAACAGATTAAATGGTCAGATTATAGCAGTCCATAAATGCAGTGAGTAATGGAGACTTTCTAGAGATCAGCTTGGTCAGGAAAACTGTTTAAAACTGTTTACCTGTTGTTGAGTCCTGTGTCAGCTTTGTGGGTGTCACCAACTCTTCTGACCCAGTAGGAGGAGGAGGCAGCTTCTTCTCTTCTTGATGATCCTCCTGCTGCTGTTCGACCTGCTCCCCCTCGTTCTGAGCCTCTGGGAGTGGAGGTGGAGGCACGGCAGAAGTTGGTGATGCCAAAATGACACTATCTTCTACCAGTGGTGTTGGTTCAGGGAGAGGGGGCGCTGGTGGGGCAGGGATAGATGTCACGGGAGCATCTGGTTCAATACGTTTGCGTAGCACGTGCACATTTTCATCCAACTGCAAATCAGAAAGGATTGAAAAAGTATTGTTATGGGTTTAATTTCTGTACATCAAAAATCAGTGCTATTCCAAAAACGTAGTCCTGCAATTTGTAAGATATTTTAACTGCCATCACCGTGGTACTTCAACAGACTGAGCACAGTGCACAACTCTGCTAATTGGCTACTGTGTACAGATGCACACAAACCAAATACAATGCATATTAATATAGATGGCCACGTTAAAGTAAACATAGGATAACATTTACATGTTTTGCATTTGTTGTTTTTAGCTATGACAGAATGAGACCCCCTTAAATATGTTTACATGGGCATTTCTTAAATCGAGTTTTGGCTCAAAATAGGGCATAATGAGGTTAAAAGAATGTAATCAAATGTGGTACCTGCGACCAGTAGCGGTTGACAATCAGCAGGGTTGTGTCATCGGTGGCTTGTCTCTTCTCCAGCTTCTCAATTTTCTCTCGTAACTCATCCTCCATTGTCTGCCTCTGCTCCAAGCGCTCACACAGCTTCTTATTCTTGAACTGGAGGACCTTCATGTCCATTTCCTCCTACACAGAACAAATACAAACACCAAAGTAAAGAACGTCAGAGATCCTGGATGTTTTTGGCCGCAGAAATCCTTGAGAAGAGCTACAATGTAAAAGTCATAAATGGTGACTCCTAGGAGTAAACAAAAAATGACAGACCGTAGAGGAGACTCCAGCTATGCGTATGGGCTCAATAAGAGTGGTGGTGGTCTTTTCCTCTTTTTTGCTTTTCTTCTCAGGCGGGCCAGGGGGGCTGTCCCCTCCTGAGGGACGTTTTCCTCCCCCAGCACCTGACATATTTCCTTCCACTGCAAGAAATCAAACATAACACGGAATCATTGTGTTGGTAACGTTACAGCTTTAAGAAACTACAGATTAGTTTGCACATGGAGAACTCATTAATTTGATGACAGCTAGCAACGGCATATTCCTTGAATTACAGCGCAGAGCCACTGCTTTAACTGTTTCCGAATACTACTATTATGGTGTTTATATGAAAATGTGTTTCTGAACGGTTATGCCGACTGTTATTGTACACACCAATGCATGTAAAGCTACCGACTAATTAAAACTTTGCATTTCTGCAAAGCTTAACGAACATTAGCAAGCCTGCTAATGCTAGCTATGCTAATGCTAACGTTAATTTTTCGAAAACTGGTTAGCTAAACGGCGCTCTTTGTCCAGCGTATTTAATGACCAGTGGTCTCCATTTTTATTTACGGACCATCAATACACGCTTAAGGTATTCTGTAAAGAAACCATACATGAAAAAAACAGTTTTCTGACACACATTATCGTTACAAACCTTCACAAGGAGCGATTGAAAAATGTAACTCAGTGCATCAAGTGAGGCTACAGGAAATGACGACCATGTCCAACTTCTTCTTCTCCTTTGTGCTTTCCACAGGTTGGCATCCAGCTTATTGGTGCATTACCGCCACCTTCTGTTTTGGAGTATCGATCGACAATTGATTAATAAATAAATAAATTGAATAAAATACAATTATAATAATAAAAAATACAATAAAACAACATACGCACGCACGCGCACACACATGCACACACACACACACACACACACACACACTAACCTAAATCCTCCATGCTAGTGCACAGTGCCCCAACCTCCGGCTCCTGTGAACAGTAGGCCACCCACCCTAAAAACGTTTACATTCTTTTGAATTTGGGTTGGAAAGGGAGGCACTTTACCCTCTCTGTCCCACTTTTCTTGCCGCATTTGACAGTGTACTTCTGCAGAGTAAAATGTTTTATTTAATCAGAACATAATTAGTCCAAGGAAGTTCTTAACATTTACATTTTTGACTGCATTTACTCTTATTAGACTTTTAATCAAGATTAAACAAAACACAATGAAACCTGAAATTAACCACATTGCAACCGTCACTCCGGCCTCATGGGGGCAGTACTGCCACATTGTGTAATAACAGGCTACAGGCTGCTTCAAAGAATGTGATTAGAATGTAAACAGTGTTCAGGTGCTAGCTAACGGCTGTTAACGTTATAGCTAACTTTGATACTGTCGCCGCTGAATCGCACACAGTTATGGCTTCACGATAGATTCCTCGAGCTGAGATGGCACTATTATTGTGATTCCTATTTCGCCGTCTCCCGCTCCCTCTTGTTCTAACCCTCGTTAGATTACATATGGTGAGTAGCTTCCTGTACGGTCAGTGAACCTGCTGCAATAGCAAGGCCAAATCAAAGATACAGCAAGCTAACTGTGGTGATGGATCGAATCCACATTTCCAAATAACCGCAGAGAGGAGAGAGATGTGTAGGTAGCAGTCAGATTCCTAAAGTATCCTGCTAACTATAATTAAACTGAAGCAAAAAAAAAACTTCCTTGTCAGGAGTTTGCTCAGTAGTTCCTGTTATTAGACAGACCATGCAGCCCTGTTGAAAAGTGAGACATCTGACTAATAGTTTGTTGTAATTATAGATTCATATGCTGTAACCATGACCAAAGACATCGTTGTTGGAGATGAATTACCAGAATGGGTGGGGGCCAAGGAGTTTTACCAGAAATATGACCCTAAAGAGGTGATTGGCAGGTGAGTCCAACAAAATAAGCTGAAATGTGGTCTCAGTTTTCTATTGAGATGATAAAAAAAGCCATGTGTGTTCAATATCAATGGCATCAGGGGTGTGAGCAGTGTGGTGCGCAGGTGTGTGCACAGACACAGGAATCAGGAGCTGGCAGTGAAGGTTATTGAGATCACGGCAGAGAAGATGACAGCCCAGCAGCTGGAGGAGGTGAAAACCTCTACGCTGAAGGAGATCCAGGTCCTCAACATGGTGAAGGGACACTCCTCCATCAGTACGTTGGAATTCTGCTCTTTTGAAATGCAAAACACGTAAATGTTCTATTCTTGGAGATTAAAAAGTGTTGAAACCTTTCTGTTGATTCCCTTTAGTCACTCTCATTGATTCCTATGAGTCAACAACTTTCATATTTTTGGTGTTTGACCTGTGAGTATTAAGACAAACAGCTCAAATTCAATACTCTTTACAATTCCTCCCTTTAATATGGGAACAAATAATCGTTGTAGGATGGTACCAATCTCATGTTTTTATTTACAGCATGAGACGAGGAGAGCTTTTTGACTACCTCACAGAAAAAGTGACTTTGAGTGAGAAAGAAACCAGGTATGCTCCGCCATCAATACACATTTAAAAGTGATGATTTATCAATGCGTTTTGTAAAACCAGTTGCTCTACAGGAGCATGATGCGAGCTCTGCTGGAGGCCGTGCAGTACCTCCACTCCCTCAACATCGTCCACCGGGACTTAAAACCTGAGAATATTCTCCTGGATGATCAGGGACACATCAAACTGTCCGACTTTGGTTTCTCAGTGCAACTGCAACCTGGAGAGAAGCTTAGAGGTACTGTAGTATAAAAATGAATGATGAAAAGCAATGTCAATGATCCATGTGGATTTTAATAGCATTTTATATAAACATAGACAGATGTTAAATGATCTGTTTTCGCTTTTATGCTAATTAGAGCTTTGTGGGACACCTGGTTATTTGGCGCCTGAAATACTGAAATGTTCCATGGATGAAATGCACCCAGGCTATGGCCAAGAGGTCGATCTGTAAGTCTTTCCTTTTGTCAATGACATTTATTTGAAGTAAACTAATCCCGGGTGTTGTCTTGAATTTTATTTCTACTTCCTGTTTACTTGTTTTGATGATTGTGTTGGACAGCTGGGCATGTGGCGTGATCCTTTTCACCTTACTGGCCGGCTCGCCGCCGTTCTGGCATCGCAAGCAGATGCTGATGCTGAGGATGATCATGGAGGGTCGCTATCAGTTCAGCTCACCAGAGTGGGATGACAGGTCCGACACTGTGAAAGATCTGGTAAGATGTCATCATCATCATCATCATCATCCTTTTATTCCCTCTATTCCGCTCCCTGCTACATCCGCATCTACATGATCACACTAGTCCTGACTTGTCATTTTGCTCGTGTTGCTCAGATATCCAGGTTGCTGGTGGTGGACCCAGCTGTCCGTCTCACTGCTGAGCAAGCTTTAGCACACCCCTTCTTCAGACAGTACCAGAAGGAGGACGTGCGACTCTTCAGTCCCAGAAAGACATTTAGGGTGATTAATTTAAAATGTTAAGCCTTGAAAAAAGAATGGCTGTGCAGCAGTATATGAGGAAGCAAATACCCTCTCAACTCTCACCTGCTTTCCTTTCTTTCCTCCCCAGGTGCTGATAGTCAGTGTTCTGGCTTGCATCAGGATGTACAGCCGTTACCGCAGGGCTCGGCCGCTGACTCGAGAGGTGCTGGCCAGAGATCCTTACTCCCTTCGCGGTATCCGCAAACTCATCGATGGCTGCGCCTTCCGCATCTACGGGCACTGGGTGAAGAAAGGGGAGCAGCAGAACCGAGCCGCTCTCTTTCAGAACACAGCTAAGGTCATGCTGCTGGGCCTGGAGGACTTTGAAACATAAAAGGTGAACCTTATACATAACCACGTTTATTTTTTATTTAAACATTTGCATGTGCTGTCATGTCGGTGTTTGTCTTGTTGAACAACTGTTTAATTTTAAGATGAGGGATTCAGGGGACCGACACATCTGTGTGCCTTAATGCGCACCGTGGTTCTGCAAGTTAAAGATAAGCATGCACATCTTATCTGCCCTTTGATCCAAGTTTGTGGCTGTTTGAAACTCTTCTTGTCGGGGTATCATGTTTGCAGTGCCACTTTGCATCAGAGGGCCCATTGCACAATATAACACATCACATATAAGCACATTATGTGTATTTAGGATTTTTCCTGTTCGTCAGTTATAACTGAGGAACGGATGCGTTTCGAAGCACTGTGTGGCTGATGTGGACATCAAAGCACTCTGATTAATTATTAAATTGATAATTATATACATATAGTGTAACAAGGTTCAGATATACAGATATTCCAGTGTTACATATCAGTACCAGAAGATATGTGAAATATTCAAGTACAGCATTTGGTAGAGTATCCTGTAGCTGTTAGCATGCAAGCGTTACTCAATAGGAAACCCACTCAAACTATGACTATGACTGTGAAGACTATTTGTGAGTGCATTTCCTATAAAAACAAACCAACAACATTTCCTACTCAGTTCATTCTTTAGTTTATTTGGGGCACTTTTCCTGAAAGTGCCTCACTGAGAAATGTACAGTAATTGTACAAATGCAGATATAAATGTACTGTATATGAAGAAAAAAAGGTTTCATTGACAATAAAACTGTATAACGTTTGAGCTTGAATTGTCGTATTTTGTGAGTGCTCATTGGAAACCAACATTTCTCGTTCATTATTTTTTGGCCCTGTGGTTGGGCTGTGGGGCCTCTTGTGCACTCTTGTGCTGATCTGCAATGTCTTTCATTTGCTGATCTAACTGTCCAGACATAAGCGTCATCTGCTCTCTGACCTCTTTCTCGATCAGCGCCTTCAGTTCTGATTTTGAACCTGAAAGTGAGAAAATGAAGCAGTTACAATACAACATTTGGGGTGCATGTGATTTATTTTGGCACATCCATTTGTGATTTGTGATCCTACCGAGTGAGGCTCCCTGCGGCTCTTCGATGGATGCTTTGCTGTCTGTCTTTGGTGCTGCTTTAGTTTCTTTTTTAATCTCATTTTTGAAATCTGGTGCAAGAAAAGTATTTAAAAGTATTAATACATCTGGTTTATTGTGCTCTAAAATATCAACAAACAAAAAAATCTGTTCTCAACGTAACACATAAAACTGAACTTTTGTGCTACTAAAACGTCCCAATACACTGTAATTATTACCTGGAGCAGAAGAATCCTCCATGGTAGGTTCATCCTGATTGGAGATCCCAGAGTAAGTCAAAGACAAATCCAGTTTTACCTGTGAAAAAAATTATACTTATTAGAATACTTATTATACTCTCCAGATATGTAAAAATAATATAGAGTTTTTAAATAAAACCCAGTCTAATAAAAACGAATAATAGCAGATTTTACTTGAATCACAATTTCAGATTCTCACCTGTGGGGTAAAAATATACTTGTAGAGTTTGTAGTGTCTCACATAGCTGTTATGGATGTACTTTAATATACAGTTTACTTCCTCAGAGCTGAAGAGGTTGATACTAAAGGGGGGTCGCTGTAGTGGGCAAACAAAGAAACACCAGGATGAAACGTTGCATTCATGAAGAATTATGGGTTTTAAAATATTCCAAGTAAAAAAAAGAATTGTTTTACAGACCCTGACTGAGTGACAGAGAAGTAGCTCCTTGCAGTATTCGAAACACTGTTCTATGTTGTTGAGTGGAGTTTCTGCAAGAAATGAACATCCCATATAAAGTTAAGGAATGAATTACCTGTGTTTGCTGCAGAGGTAGCTTGTACTTTGATTTAATATAAGAAATGAATATAATATATCTCACCTACGTTAGCCTCATGGATGGACTTGATGATGGACAAGAGAGCAGAAGTTTGTTCTTTTATGAAGTTGCATTCCCTGCAAAAAAGCACCGCCTGGACATACAACTCCAGCAGAACCCCTCGTTTTGGTTCAAGTAGGTCGACTCTTAACACACTGCATAAAGCACTGTTACAGAAGAGAAGAAGTGAGACAGACAAGTATGTCAGTGCTATGTATAGAGTGAGGAAAATAAGTATTTATGGTAGTTAAAAAATCACACACTGTGATTTCTGGATTTTTGTTTTCAGATTATGTCTCTCACAGTGGACATGCACCTACGAGGACAATTTCAGACCCCTCCATGACATCTAAGAGGGAAAACTTGCAAAATAGCAGGGTGTTCAAATACTTATTTTCCTCATTGTACGATTGTGTTTAAATAAATGAGAAGAGTTTCTGGTCAAAAATGGGGGGCAGAAACCTTTCCAGATCAGGAATGGAATGCATTTTGTCGATCTCCTCCATGTCATGGTAGCTTACATCTGTCCTGAAAACACCCAGGGAACAGCAACTTGGTTAAAGACATGCTATTTAGTCCTGAAAGCTAAAGAAGCAGCAACCAATCAAAATGAACATAATCTAGATTTCAGACACATCTCTCACCATAGCATTACTTTAGCTTTCAGGGCCTGTGGTACCTGCAGAACAAAACAATGAATTACATGAGCCTAGATAAGAGAATACTGAATGTAATATAAATATGTTGAATGGTCAAATGAGGAGTAAAATAAGACCAACATTTAACTAGCAAGATCAAACTTGCCTACCTTTGTTTTCGTATTCATTTTATGTTTCTTTAGCCGAAAAAATTGAGCAAGCTGCAGAAGTGGGCAGCTGAAAAACAGAAGTGCGATTGATTTGATCCAGTCACAAAACAGCATATACACCCTTGTCAAAAATATATTTTCTAGTTAAAAAAAGTCGTGTCAAAGTATTCAATCACGCCATTGTTTTCCGTTTACCATGTCAAAGTAAGCTATTTAGCGAAACCTTACATGGACTAACAGGCTTCAGTGAAGCTGGAACATTTCCTGTTTTGGTTACCTCGTTGTATCCTAGCAACCATATCGGTTTTGTTCTTTTTCCGATTCAGGAACTTTCAGAGGTTCCATGGTTTTAGGCAAGGAACCTTTAAAAAAAAGTTGTTTAGCGCGTATAGACTCATAGGCTACTGCAGATAGAACCATGGACGACAACTTCATAAAATGGGCTTAAAATGTGTTTTTTTTAATTTACAAAATAATCAATACAAATATAAATAGCTTTAAAAAAAATGGATTGGTACTATTCATGGTAACTCGGCATCACTCATTGTATTCTATATGGATCTGTTGATTATGTTAAAAGACCCATAATTACACAGGAACAAATACTGAAACTAGAAACAACACAATTAACTTACAGCACCTTAAGACTATATTATAGAAGGACTTAAAAGAAAAAAGTACACTTATTCTGGAGTGTGTCACAACATTCTGAATACACCTAAAAACATAACAGATATATAGCCCAATATCGCTAACAATAGTCTAGCTAACATTAGGTCGACGCCTGAACGAAAAGACATTATGCAACCAGACAAACCGTTAGGAATTTGTGACTATTATTCGTAAACATGATGATAAATGAATAAATCGCTGGGTGCAAACAACTACATCAGTGTGCTAAAACTGAAATAAACTAGTAGGCCTACCAACGCTATAAACGTAACAACAGAGAGATGAACTAATAGACAGATGACGTAATAATAAGGACATGAACATTGTTATTTTCCAATTAAAGACACGGATTTGTTATTGTTTTTAATTCAAAGGCTCTCCATCGCTGCTGCAATGGCCGTATCTATGGCAACGAGATCAACCTGACTGCGTGTCCTGCTAATCAACGTTTGTTTTCTTTATGTTTTCTGTGATGTTTTAGGTGAGTAAATGCCAACTATTTGATATATTGTGTAACGGTTGAGTGCAGCATGGCACGTTAGGGTGAGAATTTGGAAGATTAGGGCAATTCGTGGTGACTGCTGCGGCTTCCGTTGTTGGCAGTTTACACATGGGTAAGTGTTTCAGAGTGCTGACTAGCTAGTAGGCTAGGCTAAATGGAGTGACAGGAGCAGGTCACCACCTTCCTGTTTCTCTTGTCTCACTTTTCAGGTGTAACATTAGGCCTTATAGCATCTCCATAAGGCAGCCATAGACAGCCGGCTTTGCCCCCGAGACTTCTTGCCCATACTGACTGAGCTGTGCAGTGTAGAGCAGTTTAAGAACATTATCCCCTTTTAATCCACTTTGCCTTCTGCTACAGGCAGGTGGACAGGCTGTCAGATGGAGCAGGGTGCCACAATCAGACACTCGCGTCCATATTTAATTGCTTATTTATTTTGGAACCATTTCTCACATTGAACTTTGATGCTGGATTTTCTCTGTCGTTTACCTTAATTATCTACTGATTATAATTAGCAGTGAGACTTTTAGTCAGACATGGAAGACCCCGACATACGACAACAGAAGCTGGACAACCAGGTAAAGAAATGAGAATTATTTAAGTAGTTGATGTAATTTACACGTTAAATAGGCTAGCCCAGACATGTTTTGGTTCAATTTGAACTGCAATAAATAATTCAACAAATGCAATGCATTTCAAATGCCCTAAAAGTAGAGTTGTTGATGTGTTCCTTTGTCAAAAACATAAAGGTAGGCTGCATATAATCATCATATTCAATGCTGACAGTGGAGCAAAGAACATATTCTTTGTTTTATTAGCTGACAAGTGGTTTAAACTGGGGCAGAGCTTTGAAAATAAATGAATAAATAAATAAAGAAAGCTTTCTTGAGTCTCATGAGGTCATAGCTACATATGTCACTGCTGCCTGCTGTTTGAAGCTACTGCTCAACGTTAAGTCACAGGTTTGTTTATATGGCACAGTATGTGAGCTACTGGCTTATGTTCACTAGAGTACTACGTAAATACATTAGAACAGAGAGATCAGCAGATGATCAGTGCTAATAATAACCAATTAGTAGGCCTACAAACAGCACCCCGTATAATAGTAGGCCTACTAAAATAGTAGCAAACAGTAACAATGATGCATAGACACCTGCATTTAATATTGGGTAAATGAGTAGTTATGTCATCTTCAGCTGACAATAGCTACAATGGACATTTTGCTATTTAGAATTTAGTAAAATACTACAAGCAGTATAATTTATATTACAGATTATTATCTGAAGTATCCCAAAATAACATTTAAACCCCTATCTGGTTCTTTTCTTGGTGAAATAATAAAATATGATGTTATAATTCTGACCCAGGAACATAGCTCAAGGTTTATTTATTGTCATTGTACAATAAAGAATGAAACGCAGCTGTAGTCGCTTTATGCTACACAAGAGAAACAAAAAACAGTCAGTATGCATCAGAAGGGATGCAAACAAGTAACAAAAACATTGGTGACTTTGGGGAGATAATATGGCCAGCATAATTACATAAAAATTAGACTTCAGGGAAACACAAACTTATAATACCCATTATGTTTAGCCTATGGTTTGTTGACTTTAATTATCATCATGATTTCCCTCTGTAGTTGTATCCCAACGTATGGATATTTAGTTGGCTTTTATATAAAGTCTAATACCACACTTCTCCCACAGCGGACCCTTTTGATGAAAAAGCAGCAAAAGAAGAGGGCTGATTCCCAAATGGTGGTAGCCAATCGAGATGCTCGCCAAAAGAAACGAAAACACAAAGCTGCCCGCTCAGATGAAACACCTCTGTTGATCAACCAATCCCTGAGCAACACTTCCCTGAGTGGTTGGTTTTAGATTAATTTATGATTATATGCACATTTGTTTTATAAAAAATCTAATTCCAACATGTGGTGCAATTGTGTTCAGTCTCTGAAATTATATTACACTCTTTTTTTCCCCCTGGAGATCAATTTGAACATGCCCATGATAACCCATTGGATGAGATCACATTAGGTGAATGTGACATGACAGCAAGCATGAGGTTAGATGAGATGTCTTTAGGGAGTCCTGGTACTCCCAAGAAAATGAACTTGGAGATTGACAAAGAGCCTGAGGTGAAGTGTGAAGTGGAGAATAATGCTCAGACGGAAGGAAAAAAGACAAAGAAGAATGAAGTGAAAAAAGAAAAAGCCAAACGTAAGAATGTGCAATGGAGAATATATTGTTTTATTGTTAAGTCTTTGTGTTTATTTGCATGTGTGTGTGTGCGTATGCAAATAACTTGCTCCTTTTTGAGCATTCAAATGATGTAGTATGTGTCACAGAGCAAGTACAAAATACAAATGTATGCACACACACACACACACATTGGGCCCTTGTAAATGCACATGTAAAGAAACCCTTTGCTTTTATAAATGATTCATCAGCAACTCGCTGCTTTGCTTTCTATCAGATACTGAACAGAACGATGAAAAAGAGAAAGAGAAGGAGAAAAAGGAGAAAAAAACTAAAAAAGACAAAGTGAAAGAATCAGAGGACCCTCAGAAGACAAACAAGACTACCAAACAAGAGTGTAAAAGTAACAAGTTTCATTTCTCATTAACATATCAGTGCTCTCTGCATAATCTTCTATGTATCTTGGGTTTAAAGTCACAGCTTTCACAGCATTAAAATGTCTCCTCTTTTGCAGAGAAACACTTGCAGGAGGCTTCACCTCAAGAGATAGAGTCAGTGGTGGAGATGGAAAATCCAAAGAAAACTAAATGTGATGAAATCAACAGTGAAGAAGAAGACAAGTGCCTGAGGCCTGTCCCTCAGTCGCCTATGAAGAAAAAAGTCAACACAAGTGAGCGATAATCTGGCCCTGTGCATTTTATGATCTATAAATATTTAAAGATGTTGTAAAGAATACATTTGTGTGTGCATCTCCACAGCCAGATGCCAAATAAGTGAGAAGTGCAAAGAGGGAGAAAACCAGGAAAAGGAGAAAAAGGAAAAAAAGACAAAGAAAGCAGAGAAAACTCCACCGAGTCTCGCTTACCTCAACTCCAACTACAGGGAGGGTTCATCCTCAGGCAGTGAATCAGATGAAAGAGTGAGACATAATAAGTTACGTGTATAGTCAAAAAAATGGCAGTATACACTTATTTTGATTATCTTTCTTATTTCAGGCAACATCTCCAATGTCAGTGGAGGATCTTGAAAAGTTTGCTTTGCGTCCAGCCCCCAGAGATGTGACGATCCAGTGTAGGGTCACCAGGGACAGGAGAGGCATGGAGAAGGGCATTTACCCAACTTACTACCTCCACATGGAGAAGGAGGACGGCAAGAGGGTCAGCAGTTCTGCACAAGTTGAATCTGAACATTGTGCACATTCATTTTTAGTTCTGATGTCACGATCCTTTTTGCTATCATATTTCTAAGTTCTCTTCATTTTCAGTTCTAAAAAAGGTGTTTTTCATTGTGCCATCTCCAAGGTGTTTCTAATGGCAGGCAGAAAAAGGAAAAAGTGCAAAACATCCAACTATCTCATCTCCACTGACCCAACCAATCTGTCCCGAGATACAAACTGCTACATAGGAAAACTAAGGTACAACTAAAGTATTACTTAAGTATTTTCTACTTTAGAAAAACATCTAAGCCAAATAATTTCCATTGCTTCTTTAGGGTGAATTCTCTAAAATCTTTAGATAATGAAACACTTTCCAAACCACTTTAGATTACATTAAAAAAATCCATTTTGTGATCATGCTAAGCCAGTGTTATTCAAAACCAGGACCTGAAGCACATATTTCTAGAAGATCTTATGACATGATATAGCAGGAAAAGTGCTGGTGTAACTAATAACACTAATGATGGCTCGGTTCTATTTGAGTGTCTCGTTAAGCCCTAAGTGCCTAGCACTAAAATACCTGAAATGGAATGGAACCATCCTTATTTTTATCCACAACTGTGATTTTCCTGCTTTGAGATGTCAAAATTTCTGCAATGAAAAAGGATATCTTGAAGGATCTTAACTGTAACCCGTGTGTAAATTTTTAGCACATTTTGGGAATTCCTCCTTGATTTGTGGAAGCAATTATTTTTCAAGGAAGTGAATGCACCTCCACGGTTGTTTTTCTTCACGTAGGCAAAGTTGACATTTTAACCTCAATTCATTTAATTTACAATGTCAAATCATAACAGATGTTATCTCAGGACAATTAGAGTAGAGTACATCTAGACCACACTATAATTCACAGAGACACAACATCCTCTAGGGGCAAAGAAAAACTTCCTTTTAACAGACAGAACCTGGCTCTTGGTGGGTGGCCCTCTGCCATGACCCGTTGGGGGGTCTAGCTGATCATACACATTTGTTTCAGATCCAATGTTCTGGGTACAAAGTTTACAGTCTATGATGGAGGTGAAAACCCAGAGAAGAAGCCCTTCGTCAAAGAGTGTGAATCAGTGCGTCAAGAGCTGGCAGCAATTTGCTACGTGAGTCCAAACCTAACTATATGCATTCTTACATTACACGTAACAACGCTTACGAAGAGATAAAACCTGTTATTTGTTATTGTTAACTGTCCAAATTTGATTGGCTGTCATGTTCCAGGAGACAAATGTGTTAGGATTTAGGGGTCCCAGGAAAATGACTGTGATCATCCCTGGCATGTTGGAGAACGATGAAAGAGTGTCCATTCATCCAAAAAATGTATGTTTTAAACAATATTCCTTTTTAAAAGCTGTGATGATGCACATTATGTGTGACATATGTCCAAGGCACTAAAATGCAATCTTATTTTAGGAACTTGAGACTCTACTGGTCCGCCATGTGAATAATAACACAGAAAACCTGGTCACACTGGTGAATAAATCCCCGAGCTGGAATGAACAGACTCAATCATATGTGCTTAACTTCCACGGCCGTGTCACCCAGGCCTCCGTCAAGAACTTCCAGATCATCCACCCAGACAACGGTAAGATGTGACCGTCCTCTTCTATCATCAACCATAAGGAAAATGCTTAGGCTGTCTGGTCTTTATTTCAAACATCCCCGTCATCTTCACTTCTCATCGTGTAGATGATTACATTGTGATGCAGTTTG
Organism: Etheostoma cragini; assembly: GCF_013103735.1. Taxonomy (NCBI): domain Eukaryota; kingdom Metazoa; phylum Chordata; class Actinopteri; order Perciformes; family Percidae; genus Etheostoma; species Etheostoma cragini. Next base: position 12,129,526 of record NC_048427.1, on the reverse strand, counting down.
GTCGTGTAGCGGAGGATGTCTTCTCCATGGATTACAGTTTCCCCATGTGTGCCCTGCAAGCCTTTGCCATCACCCTGTCGTCCTTTGATGGTAAACTGGCATGTGAGTGACTCATGGTGGTGTGCCTCAAGTACTCAACTGGATCCCCGATATAGATAGAAACTTACAGTTTAAATTAAAACTATACCGATCATTTTGCACAGAGTAATTTTTCATGTTTTGTATTGTAACACTTTGTATACACTAAATATGAAATCACATGCCATCGACTTTTAGACTTTAGAGGAGACTTGTTTCATAGGCCCAGTATTATTTTACAGCAGATTTTATATTGAAGTGAAATAAGTAAATTATGTTCATTTAACAGTCTTTCTTTTTACATTTGCCAGCTGTGTAAAGGACTCATGCATTTACAATATTGAGGACAACTGTGTAAAGAATACTAGAGAAATATTAAATGATAATTGTAATAAAAGTTATTATGCATGCTATAATCTTTGCTTCATTTTAGTATTGAACTAAACTTAATTTTCACAAGGTCAGTGGCTCTCATGATTATCTCACGAGAAATAAAAATAGTTGCACAGAAACTTCATGCAAATAAATTTAGCACAAAAGTAAGGGATTTGTGTTTGGTAGATTATTTCTCTGTGGTAACAATGCTTTTTGGCAATTTATCTTATACCGTTGGAAAGCCTGTTTAGTTCCCTTTCAAATGCTGTGAGGAAGATGCATTTGTAGGATGAGAAGAAGCGCTGAGTATGTAGGTTGCGGCCATGAAAAATACGCCACTGCTAAACAGTTTATTCTGCCATTGAATCATTTGGTGGATTGAATGATTGAAGTTTGAAGAAACAAGACATATTGGCGATTTAAAAATGTCTTCATTTGACAAACAGGAGCCTCAGTAGCGTGTAGAAGAACCACACGCAGCCACAATGTGCATTTGTGGGATGAGCAGCAGCACTGGGTTGCACCCATGGAAAACCTAAAGAACTAAACAGGCTTTTCCAACGGTATAAGATTTATTACCAAAAAGCATTGTTACCACAGAGAAATAATCTACCAAACACAAATCCCTTACTTTTTGTGCTAAGTTTATTTGCATGAGGTTTCTGTGTAACTATTTCTATTTCTCATGAGATAATCATGAGAGCCACTGACCTTGTTAAAAGCTCAGGATGCCCCTGAGGGCAGAGCGCGTATGGATGAGATGCCGGGCCTGACCAGAGAAAATAAGACAGTATCTCCTTTGAAATACACTGCCTGACTGATATAAAAAGCTACTGTTAAAGACTATCTTTAGTCATTTTCTGTACTTATGCTCTGAGTGCTGTAAGACTGAATCTACTTGCAAGTAAACAAGTTTTTGAGATGCCTCCAGGGATTTTTTGTCCATTCTTTGTTTAATAATTATCTCAACAACTTGGTCCTTCGAGCGGGATCCCAACATCCTTCCTCCCCTTCCAGGTTTTGGGTCCTGAAACACCGTGCAAGGGGGGGG
>NC_048427.1:12032604-12128012 GCF_013103735.1 Etheostoma cragini | reverse complement strand
GGGGGGGGGGGGGTCCTTTGGTGACTCCTAGAACAACAACCTCCAGCTTGGACTGCTGTGTCTACAGAGGCCAGTTCCTGGTGGAGGGGAGGGGAGGTGATGGGTTCCTTTTTTGAACAGCGGACAGATACACTGGAGAAGAAATTCCTTGGTGAGATACATTTTATTTCTTTGGCCGAAAGACTGTTTGTTTTGACTAAACAATAAAGTCTTTCTTACCTCATATAGGTGATAGACAAACAGTTGATTTGGATCTCAAAGCAAAAAGAGTCAGTAGCAGACTTTGTCAAATGCTTAGATATTATTGTAATCTCACATATTTTAGTTAAGACAAATTAAGATTTTTGTACAGAAAACATGTTTGTAAAATATGATGTTTCATTATTGACAAGCTGCCCAGCAAATATGCAGGCCTACAAGTCCAGCTCAAAAGATAATGAAAAGGGTGAATGATATTTTTCTTACTTAGTTAACGTTTTTGAGTATTTTTACAGTTTGGAACTAGTACTTTTACATAGGCATGACTATCTGGATAACCTTAATGAATTGCCTAACCCTAATGTAGCAATATTTAGGAATCAAAGATGTCATAGGTCAGATCTCGGTAGGTACTGTGTTTCATGCAAAATGGAGAAATCCTGCTTTCTTGTTATTGGTATCTTGGTATGTGTTCGTCATGAATTATATAATATGATATGTTCCTATATCAGGCAACACATTGGGTAAATAGGTTGCAACACTGCTTAGGTTTGCTCACCTAATACTAGGCCTCCAACCTTTAATTCATAACATTGCTTATATCACACAGCAATTAGTATTACTTTGTGTTGCAAGTGAAAGATAAAAATAAAATACACGTTTTTGTCTAATTCATCTGAGTTTATTGGTTGAGACAGAATTCAGGTTGATGTGAGATCTCATTCTATGAGCAGTTCATTTAGACTAGTGAGTTTTTCAGTAAAGCTGTGCTGTAGACTTTGAACTAGGGTATTTCTAATCATTTGTATTTTGAGTTACTATGACAAATTGTTGAGTCTTAAGTTATTGTTGCAAACATTTTATCTTGGTAATTTAAAAAAATATTATACGAGGTTTGCATGTCGTTGAAGATTTGTGTTTGTTTCAAACAGAAGTCGTCTGGTTAATTTTATTATTCTGATCAGCCGATTTCATTTCTGAAAAAACCTTTACAACTTTATGCTGCCGCAATCACACTCCCAGATCTTCATTAGTCAGATTGCATGTTATTTGGTGTCAAAAGTTACATTTTTGCTACTATCTTTATATTTCTATCGCGAAGAAGGAAACATTCTTATCGAAGTACAAAAATAAAGTGCTCGTATCAGATGTGGCGGAACTGCGACAAGTTGAGATGGAGCTATCAGGGTTTCTGCTCTTGCACAATATAGACTTGAAATTACTCCCATCTCACAACAGCTTCATTACCATCTTGAGTTTTCAAGTTAAGTTTACATTGCTTCAAGTGAGGGGAACAGAAAGTCATTTAGGTTTGAACAAATAAAAATAGGCCTCCTTTATGCTCTGTGGTAAAGTAAAGAGTTTAGACGTGCGCAGATATTTAGGGTAGCAAAAACCCAAATGAAACCTATTTTATCGCATGGACTTGACTGTTGCGTGGTCACATGCCGTTTACTGTTTTCCTGTTCAAACGATCTCTGAAACAATTTGTATGTATAAAAAGTAGCCCTGAGAGTATTGCCTTCTTAACGTTTAACCTTTAGCAACAACTGTAACAATGTGATGATGTTGACACGCTAACAAAGCCTTACCCCCTTGGACCACAAATTAACAGTCTTGTGTAATGCATTGCATTAATCGTGTTTTGTCCCAATTAGACTGAAAAAGCTAGAACTGGCACACAGGGTCAAACTTCTTGCATTCTCTTGATCGATTGCAAATGACTTCATGCACTGTGTATGAACCCACACACGGAGATAGTCTACTAGTGTATACGTCACTAACACTAAATCAACAAAATCGTCAGAGGAAGACTCGTATCTTATATAGGATCACCACAACACACAACCAACACTTAGCTGATCTCCAGTCTCTGCTCTACACATTGCACAACACTCTTGGAAGTTGCACAATAACTTATATTCCAATTCCAGGCTGCTCCATTTGACAAAGAAAATTACCAATATGTTTTGCCCTACATCTTTTTGTTGAATCAGATGACATAAATTCATTTAAGTCATCACTAAAGTACACCAGCATAAAGTGAGTTTTGCCAGTTGGGCATATATATTTTTGCTTACTAACAGTAACCTCCAATCAATCCACAAAGCTAAAATACATTCACAGAAGTCACTTTGTTTTGTTATCTAGTGTGAAAAACTTTAAAGATGTGTTAATTCATACAAAGAGCCACAAGGAATCCCTGTCCTTGAGAAGGGAACTCTTTATATTGTATATGGACAATCACAACCAACGTCCATAAATATGTGTTAAATCCATTTCATGTGAATTATGTCCACGGTAAATTTGTGTGATTTAAAGTACTTAGATTTCTTACAGCACATGAGCTTTTATGTGACAAATTGTTGTTTGCAAAGCTCCAGAGAGATGTTACGTGACATCATTGCATGTTTATTTTTGGTGTCTTGTCAGCCTGTTGATCCAAATTTAATCTTATCAGTGCTGGTATGACCTGAATTTCTTCCAGCTTTGTGCCTATTCAGTAGGTTACCATAAGGGAAGAAACCTGAAGGACGTAGAAAGAATAAAGGCAAAACATTTACAGATTCAAAAGCATTATCAATTTTGGATTTTTAGTGGTTTCTAAAGCAATTAAAATACGTCTGGTAATAAGAAAACCTAGCCAAATGTCATGAAAAGAACCAAACTCAGTGCAAAGTATAATCGATTATGAGGTTGTGACCTGAAACTCAACATTATGTTTGCCTAGTCTGCAGCCTTACCCCTCTCGCACCCTTTCCTTTTACAACTGCTCTCTTAAAAAAGCACATCCTCTCTGAGTAGAGACCGCTGAGTGATCGCTATCACTATCAACGGACTCACTGATGCCTGCCTCTTGTTTTATATTTATTTTATACAAATGCTTCAGTGCAACATGAGTTAATTGAGACCTCCCCGGACCGAGGTGATGCCTGGACCTTCTGGTGGGATGGATTGTTGCTCTCCACTGAGACTGAAGCCGACGCTGCTCATCGTGTTTCTGTTCGGATCTACTAACATTGTCTGTCTGCATGGAAATCCTATCACAGGTTACGTCTCTGCCAGTATCTTTATTTTTTTTCATGTGTTAGAAAATCCTGATAATTAGATTGCTTGGATTGTACGTTCTTTTGTACTTTGCTTGGTGCAAAAGCCAAACGAATAACTGTAAAAGGTAAATGTACGATTATTTAAAAACTAGATATAAAACATACACATTAAAAGTTAGAATAAATGGCTCAGAGGCTGTTATCTGTTTAACTGACTCCGAGGAGGACATCAGCAATGTTTTATTTGACTTCTGGGAAAAGTCTGGGAAGCTTTCCTATTATAAAAGGGAAAGTCTATTATCTTTTATTAATGTAATGTTTTTCATTCTACAATAAACCAATATACTTACAGTTTTAGATGCCGCTGAGTCATTTATAAATGATTTGTTTTTTCCATTTTACAATCATCCATTAAGAATAAGTTACAATTTTTTCCTAAACCAATACTCACATGTCCATCTGGACTTTAACAGTGTTAGCGGTCCCCGTAATTGTATCTTCTGTCCATATTGGCTAAAAAGGGATTTTAATGGAAGAGATGGGTGACTGTGTTTTAAGTCTGCAACTTTAAACGTGATGAAAGAAGTTTTTTCTTACAATAAGTCATAAATCCTGCAGTTTAAAATGTTTTTTATAGACTGGATGGATGCAGTCGTATTGGAGAGGGAAAGAAAAACCTACAAATACAGAGATGAATTCCCCAACTATAGGGATCCGTTGATTAAATGAAGTTACAAAGTGACACGTAAAATATCTGCTTTTCTCCATACACCCCCAATAAAACATTGGCTGTATATGTTTTAGGTGTGGACCATAATATTCACTGTGTGAACGATTACCTGTTCACCATCAACTGCTCCCTGAGCATCGCACCATCGGAAAACAGCTCAGACAGCAACTGCTATTGGCTCACTTTCATTCACACATATAGGTGAGGCTTTTTTCTTTTTTGTATTCACACGTATTAATAACATATGACCTTAAATGTGATGATGACATTGTTTCATTACTGCTTTGTGCAGAAATAAGTTTGTGTGTATGCTGAAAAACACCAATGGGGATTACTTCTGCTCCGTTAACACATCCAATCCGATGCCTGACGACGATTATTCGGAGCCCTTTGACGATTTAGATTCTTTTGAAATCTCGCTATGCCACAACAAGACTGATGGGTCTGAATTGTGTGAAAAGCTGGATGACAATTATGAGCCTCTGACAACCAGTAAGAAACCCACTGAACACATCTGTATAGTATCTGTGTAGATAAATAATGATGTCTGCCTATTTAAAAACCTGCCTGTTGTGTATTTTTGTCTTGAATGTGTCTTACCTTCAGTTAAACCAAACGCACCGTGCTGTCTCACAGTCACCCACAACTCAAGTCAACACCACTTCACCTGGAGAAACACCTATGAGGAAGTTGGTCAGGAGACCAATCTGATCAACAACTTCAAGTATCAGCTCCATTACTACAAAAGAGGAGACAAACACAATGTGAGATTCAGTGCTGAACCAGAATTTGGTGCTTGGAATGAAAGAATAACACAAGCTTTTTAGAGGCGGCTAAAGTTTGCCGAACATGCCGCTAATTTATCACAATATCAAAGCTCCGAAAACAAGATTTTGACACAGGACCCCTGTACCAAAAGGGTCGAGATTAGGTAATAATATGATGTACTTAAATACTACAATTTATACAATTTATCAAGAAATAACCCCCCACATTTAATCAAATGACTGATCAGTACACATGATTTGTACCATGATGGAAAAGACTGACAGCACTGATTTTGTCAAAATAAAAATGAGTCATAAAGCAATTTTGAAATTGTAGATTGTAACTATGACTCTCTTTGTAGTAACATTGATAAATCATTTACCCATTGCACTTTTCTTTAATAATCATCATATATCTGTTACAAATAAATTGGTTTGTTTGATCACTAACGGGCCTCCGTAAAGGACACTTCTCTCCTTAGCAGTTTCCCTACATAATAACCTGTTTATCTATCTCAGGTTTTATCGCATGAACTCAACACAGAAAGCAAGAACTCTTCTGTAGATGATCAGAATTTTGTACCAGACACCAAGTACAGTGCCAGAGTGCGGTCAAGTCCTAATCAGGCCATTTACAAGGGACAGTGGAGTGACTGGTCTTCTGAGATTCACTGGGAGACGGAGTCAGCTGTGAATGGTGAGTCTCTTCCAAATAGTCTGCTGATCTAAGCTTAATGAAGAGGATCTTCAACTTAAAGGCAACTTGTTGAGAAAGCAGTTATTGGGAAATCATTACTTAAAAATGATCCTTTTGCATCTAGGCCTACAATAATTAATTAATTTTATTAATGCATTTTGGTCCATACAGATCTCCCATCCAATTCGTTGGTTTCTGGACTGGTTAAGGTGCTCATACCCTTATTTGGGATGGTGGCAGTCATATTCCTTTTCTGCTACGCTCCTTTTAAGTAAGGTCCCCCTCCAGCTTTTGACTCCTCACAAAAACAATTTCTAACAAGCAATACACACTAAATGTTGTTTTTTCCCCTCACACTTATAGGTGGCAGCAGAGTGCCTTCATCCCAACTCCAGCACCATATTTCAACACCATGTACAGGGACTACCAAGGAGATTTCAAGGTAAGCTTAACATGTCCCATACAATACTAAGTATCTTATGAGAAATGTCCCTAAACATGACTGTGATTATAGAAATGGGTGGTTATTCAAAAAAACACAGAAGACATGCTGAAGACAGAGGAAACGCTCCAAATTGACACGCTAATCAAGTGTGAAGTTGTCAAGGAGGAAGAGTGTGAGCCCCACTTTCACCACCAGTTCGTGGAGGGTAGTACATACAGCAATATAACTGACCCGGGCTGGGATACCTCTCTCCTGGGTATCCCGTACGCTGTGAGCACCATGTTTCCGTTGCCATCTCCCGGGAGCTCACTCCAAAGTGGGTGGAGTCCTACTGAAGGAGACTCAGGGTGTTGGCTGGAGAGGGACCCTCCCTGGTACTGTAATGAGTACTGCACCCTGAGCGCTTTCCAACAGAGTAGCCCAATCACAGCAGAGCACCATGGGGGACCACCAACATCAGCCCATCCAAAATCGGCGATCAGCATAGAGGCCATCACTGAAGAATAAGCTGATCCGTTTGTGTATAGTACTGGACAGTAAAATAGTGTAAAGTTGAACTGTAAATATCAATAGGCCTAACAGTTTGACTAATGCTTCAAAAAGACTTCCAACTGCTTTAAGCTAAATAAAATAAAATTACAGTCCTAATTTGAGTTATTTTGGCTATTATAACTTTAATGTGCACTTATCCACAGCATTATGCATTTTATGTAATTCTAGAACTGTTTGCTTGCATCAAATGAGTAAATTGTGTAAATGTAAACCAAGATGTTTTAACAAACCTCAGGTTTTGCAGGTTTGCTAATTTGCTGTAAATTCTGATTTAATAAAAAAAAGCTAACATTTTGTAGAAAGTTTTATTTACGCCAACACAAACATGAACAAAGCACCATTTAACCTTAAAGTCTGATACAGAAGTAAGCCTACCTGCTTTAGTCATCATGGCTATTTTTTATTTATTTCATAGCAAACACTCTGAATAACAAAAAGACAGCCAAGGCAGCAGATTCTATCATATATTACAGCATGCTGAATAGAAAACCTGGGAAAGAGAATTAGACAGAGCCATCTAGAGACACTAGTGAGATACAACAGTATAAAAGTGCCATTCATTATACAGCAGTTCAAATACTGACAATGAAATAAGCTAATTTTACATTAAATTTATGGAAAATAAAGGGGGGGAAACAAAGGAATATAACCTGTGAAAGAGCAATATAAAACAGACATTTTCTTCCTTGAACATTGATGACAGCCAGCTTGCATGGAGATGATGAAACTGGTAGCGAGCGGCGTCCCTTGCACCACATAAGCCAATTAATGTTTAAAAGAAATAACCAGGGTGCTGAAGCACCCATCCCCTCCCAGCATTATGCGCCAACTGGCAAATAAGAACACAAAATGATAGGTCGGATGGCACAGAATGTGTGGAGCTTAAATAGGAGTCTTTAAGCAAGTCCTGATGTGAGAGGCGCACATTCATTGAGAGAGTGAGCGGGGAGGTGATTCTTGTTAAACCCATTCCTTCTGCCACAACGAAGCAAGTCTTCGCCCTTACGAGGGGGAGAATTTTTTGGCTTGTGCTCGAACTCTTTTTTCATATTCTACTCTGTTTTGGCTGGAAAGGGTAAACAAAAAAACAAAACAAAAAAAATGCAGTTATCACGGTGCTCTGATCACTTACTCAAATCAGGAACTATGTTCAAACTACACAATTTTAAGGTCAAACTTTTTGCAATTAAACCTCAGTCATATTGGAATTAATGCTACATTTCTGTCATTTGACACGTCACAAAACATGTTTGCAGTCGCAGAATTTGATAATAAAGATTAAGTCAACGCAGAACATCTTGGAATTAACAGGCAGCTTGCGGATAGTGAGGAGATGTTTGCTGTATGTGACAGCAAATATTCCAGCCTAAAAAAAGGTGTGCCATTGCTTAGAGCACCTTTAAGTTTTTTGTTTATACAGCGCCTAAGATGAATCAACACCCCCCCAGCCAGTGATTTCAATTGCTTTTTTTTAATACAATGGGAGCATCAGCAGCGTACATACAATAAGTCACTTTTCTTTTCCTTCACCTTTCACAGACACACATGTCCCTTTGTAAATCATTTAGTACTTTCACATTTCAGTGTCACGATTAAAAAAGATGAAATCCAGTGTCACTCACCAGTAGATTGTGTAAGCCTCCGCTTGGGCTGGATCCTGGATATTTGGTTCATTTAGGAGTTCTTGGATACCTAATAAGATCTGAAGGAAAAATAAACACAAAATATTTTTTTTTAATTAGCAATTCATCGGTTTTGCATTTCCTTATAAGGCTGCTTATATTTGTCAGTCAGTAAAAGGTCTAGGTCTGTTGCTTGAACTCGCAATTTGCATTTGAATTAGAACTCAATGGCTCAAAACATCCCTTATTCCCCCCCCCCCCCCCCCCCAAAAAGACTAATTAGCTGAACCTTTTCTTTTTTTAAATGCATTTCAAGTTAAATATCAGAAACCCGGCATTTATTTGCCAGATCCCATCATTTTTCAAGTGTTTAATAACTATGCCAAGATATCTGAAAATATCCTAATTATTATGGCCACTAATTAAGTGAATTTTAAGATGCATTTACAGATATACAGACAGCCAAGAACTAGTGGCAAATATGGCCAACAGTGGCGCGGCGTCGCCTCACCTTGGCCCAAATAGCCTTTGTCTTGGCCAAAACAACAATAATAATAATAATAATAATAATAATACACCGGAATACACAACAGACTACAACCGACAGCCAAGTTTCACGTACGTTCTGGGCATGCATGCAAAAAAATTACTCTCCATACCAGCAGGCGACAGTAATCTACTCGTCATTTAAAAAGGGGAAACCGGATAAAAACGCTGCTATGATACCCACATTGCTCGAATCAGCAGTGGCAGAACAGAACAGAGCCTATGGTCCCCCTGCTTCACTCCCCGCCGGGAAGACAGCAAACACCGGGAGATGGCTAACCAGACTGTGCGTCTCCTGGGCTGTCATCCTGTCCCCTAGCAACGTCACCATGCTGTGGGGAGCAGAGGGACCATGCGACCGCTGGCTAACGTTAGTAAGCTAATGACAGCTTGCCACTTCCACCCACCTAACATGCATTCATACTGCACAAAAAAAATTTGCCAAACGATTGTTTGTCACTCTGACGATAGAATTCTGCTTTCCTACAGTGTGAAAAGAAGGAATGAATGAAACATTAAGTTTTCACATTTTACCAATTAATGGCCAGCCAGCTAGTTATTGTGGTTCCTCTAGCACCAGCCACCGTTCTACAAGAGGTCGGTTACGGTCTTTATATTAAATTTCATGGCAGAACATCAACATTAGTTTACACAAGTAGTTATGTATTTGTTGTTACACTTATGTACGAGGTAACGTACATAAGTTTGACATCTTATGGACATTTTGTGCAAAAAATATGATATTCCAATCTTTTGAACCTTGTGTTGTTGTTTTTAACGTTCATTTTTAGCCTGTTTTGACAGCTCTCGGGTTTACTGGATTGATCAGATGTGATTAAAAAAAAAAAAATATGAGAAGAGCCTTATGTGTGCACTTGTTTGCTTGCTTTCTCCACTGCCGTTTTCAAGCGGAATAGCCATTCATGTTACAATGTTGACATGTTGAATCAGTCAAAAAAAAAAACTTGTTAGAGTTTAGAGATAAAGTATAAAACCAAAGAAAGAAATAGAAGCTGTTTAAAAGACCTTTTGGAAAAGCCTAATAAAGTAAATAAGGTTTTCTTGGCAATCCTAACCTGCTTTATTGTAATGGCTGGTCTCCAGTCCTTGTCCTCCTCTAGAATAGATAGGCATACTGTGCCTGATGGATACACATTTGGGTGAAAGAGTGGAGGCTCAAATTTACCTGAAAAACAAGAAAATGTTAAAATTCACTTATGTTTTATATTCATTATAAATGTCAATATGACAAGACGACGAGATGAACTGAACACGCATGTCACTGGGCTTTTTTTTTTTAAGAGTATACACTGACTGAACTGTTCCATTGAAAGGCAGCAAGCCACACAAACAATGGCCTAAGGTTCTTTGAATAAAATATTCAGATAACACCATCCCCGTGGCTGTATATTTGAAACTTTGTACACCCCAGTGCCCGGACGTGATTTGATTTACACAGCAGGCCAATATCTCAAGTAGAAATGCACCAATCATGTTTTTTCGCCACCAATACAGATTGTCAATGAGCCACATCGGCCAATAAACACCCAATACAAATGTTTATGTATTTTTCCCATTGCCCGTCCTGGGATCTGGAAGTAAATTTCCCGTTAATTTCTCCCATTGACGTCTGCAAAATAAATAAATAAAATGTATGTATGTATGTATTAAAGTTTTAGACCATGGCTTAGGCTAACCAGCTACGACATGACTCATAAACATACAACATATTGAGTGACAAAACGAACAGACAGATCCAAAAAAGATACAAGACTGTGAACATATTTTCAATATTGAGCAAAGGAAATACTTATCCCATAAACCATGAGCTCCACTGAATAAAGGAAGCCAATGTTTGAAGCCAACATTTCCCACAGTTTAGTTTGAGTTATTATTTTAGACTGAATCAAGCTGTCAGCTAGCGGTTAGCCAAATTAGCTCTTAAACTAACGTTAGCTTCCCGGTGGAGGCTGAGGGCAGAAGCGTGGGAACAGCTTGTGATTCGTTCATCGCTCAGTGTTGTAAATCCTCATCAAACAGGATTAACATCTCGCACATGCGCACAGATTCGGTACAGACAACTCCTCAAACTATCATGAATTGACTGTCAGTTCAAGTGTGTAGCATTTTCCATTAAGTATAGCATTCAATCCTTGTTTTTGTGTGTTTATGTCATGCAATTTCCTTATTGTAAATATTAATTATAAAATGTATTATTACCCCTTTTTACAAATCATTCAAAATCACTTATGGCAGCAGGCATTCCACCAAGGGGAAGTGAATGAAGGCATGTTGAATGACTAATAAAAAAACAGCCAATATGGAGGTTTGTTGCCCATCTGTTTTGAGAGCCTTGGCGTACTCCTGACCTTATCTGGGCCATTTTCAAACACTCATGTTTTCTTTTACTATCTTATTGCGATTTTTACTTTTGATAATGCAAAATGTACACAAAGGAAAACACGTGCTGTGGTGTGCGTCTGGCTAAACATTTCAGATGAAGCGTTTTTTGTGTGCAGCGTTTGCTATTAAGTCCATCCACTGACTGCATAAGGCAGATTCATTTCTACAAGAATCTGCTATAGCTTAAAAACAGTGTGTAGTAATTACAGTGTTTAGTATTATCTATTACAGTTGTGTTTAGGCTGAGGCCAGGTCCAACACATTAACTCACATTTTGGAGGTGAAGACGGGTAGTCATCCTTGAACAACATGCGCAGTTTGAACAGGCCTCCTTCCCACGGAGTCTGGAGAGACACAGACCAGATCAAACCATTTGATTTATATTCACACAAGTTTCCACCCAAAATGACTAAAACCCTTGTTATTACCAGATCCATCTTAAAAGCAGGTTTGAGGCTCTTCATTGTTCGAGCCGTGATAATGAATGATCAACACTTGATTTGGAATAGGAAATGTGAAACATACAGTACCTCCATAGTTCTATTATGTAATGTAATGCGTTTGAAAACGTGCTGCAAAAATGACATTTGTTCCTTTACATGGACATTAGTATCGCGGTTAGGAGGCTTAATGAAGAGTTATTCATATCCCCATTTATAGGTGTCCTGCAACATGACCACCACGGACTTATCAGGTTAGCATCCAATGCCTTTTACTTATCTATCTCACTCTCAATATCAACTGGCCATCACAAAAAGATGCAACATATTGCTAAAAGACATTTAGAGATTTTTTTGAGACAGTTGAAAGAAAATATTAGTAGAAAACTGCACTTTAAATGTTATAATTTTTTTAGTGGTGCCTGTTTTTTGTCAATTCAATGTTTAATTTGTTCAATAAAAGAATATTTGAATTAAACGTTATTGCATATTTTCCTCATATTTGCCACCATTGTTTGCATTATTTTACGGCACTTAGCTGATGCTATGCGTGCACAGGTAGTAGACCTGCCCGATATTGGAAAAAACTGTTAATGAGATTTATTTATTTTTTTTAAAAGGGAGGAAATAAATAGCTCTATTTGGAAATAAATCTTTTTCATCACTACTGCAGTGAGTGCATGTAAATAGATAAAAATAAAAAGGATCTTTTCTACTGTGAACCATTCTTTGTTTAACTTGAATGCTTTACAAACACAGACAAGTAAGTGCTGCGACTACTCTTCTGAAGTGATTTTGGCAAGGGAAATGAAGTAGAAATACGCTGGTTAACTAGCATAGCACCATTGTATTCATATAATACTAGGAGACATTGTGATTATGTTGCTTTAATCAGGTGATGGTAAAACAAAATACCGTTCAGCCCTAACAGGTAGTCATCAGCACTCTAAAATTTCAGGATGAGGGGAATACATGCAACAATATCACCGTCTGTCAAAATACTCAAGCTAGCAGATTTAGGTTTCTCAAACAGGTTCAGGGTTCAGCCAGGTTTCTTAAAACAGGATATGGGTTTTTTATGCTCAAACACAAAAACTGGATACTCCAAAAACGAGATCATAACCGGGATACTCAAGTCCAAGTAAATACACTCATGGTCTTACAAAGCTCACTGTGTTTAGCAGTGGTTGTTATGTAAAGCATGTATGTATGTATCCAAATCAGAGTATACGCTCATTAGGTAGATATTGGGTTTGTAATTTTGGGATTCAGATATGTAGTTGTTTTTCCCCTCCTGTTCCCAATAATGCATAACGGGTTCTTTAAACGTGTTTTAGGCCAAGGACCCGTTTTGCAGTTTTCATGCAGTGCAATTTTCTTTCTACTGACAAAAATGTAAAAATCTTAGTGTCTTTCAGTTGATAGTGCGATGAAAAAAAAAAAGAAATATATATAGAGTGCAGCCCTAATACATACCGTATAAAATTGAGTTGCATATTACACTAGGCCGACAATAATGTGTAGAGCAACCTAAAGCCTTTACACAGACCTTTTTAAATGGTGCATACAATACTAAACTATTACAATAATAATTCTTGACATTCATATATTTATACATCATGTTTTAATGTTAAACATACATACAGCAGTCATTGAAACATTATTCACTGTTGATTAGTACTGAAGCACCAAAGTCAAAAAAAAAAAAAAAAAAATGTTCAGGATAGCCCTACAAATATGTTTGGTATGCAAGACTATAAAATATATTACCCCTTTCTTGCCAGGAATAGCACATTCCCAGTTCATGAGATTCATCGTTCCATCTGGATTTTTCGTCGGTACAGCAACAAATCCCTGAAATTGACCAGAAGAATGCAAACAGTTAAGACATAGATGTTTACCAGAGAACTTGACGCTCAAATAGACCCTCAAAGTGAAGCCAAAACAGGTGCATATCATAAGATGTCAACTTACAAAAGGATGGTCCTTCCGCCATGCCTTGCGCTCCTGGGCAAGCCGGCTCAATGCAATGCCTGACATGATTTGTGTACTCCTGTAATGGAAGAAAATGCCAGGTCAATTTTATAAAGCCAATTCTAACCAGGTCTGACTTGGTAGCAAGGAATCACAATCCCTTGTCCACTTTGTGGAGGTCGTTGCCTTAAAAACTTGAACTGACCATGTAAGGATTTGTGAATTAATTAGCCCTTAAGCCTAATTGAAGGAGTTTTATCAGTTAAATCACCCAGATAAAATTAACGTTATGGTTACATACTAAATTGTGACTGTAATCCCTTTTACCAACTAATTCTTCACAGGGGTGGTTGTAACGTTCAACCACGGTGTTGCCTGTCCTTCAAAAGTTAAATAGGAGCTCTAATTGAGACCCTCTGTAGAATGTCTAATGATCTCTATAGCAACGCTGATTTTAAGGTACAATTTAAACGAGGATTCAGCTACAAAACGGCAGCAGCAACTAACTGCCCACGAAGTATTTAACAACTTTATAAGAGTGGAGTCATACCCTATCAAGCCAACTTAAGACGTAATGGTAAACAGTTTTAAGCCTTAAAGTATGGTTTAAACCACCATGTCCAGCAAGTTCGCTAAGGGACTAACGTTAACCTAGCTAGCTAGTGAAGTTAACAGTGGGTGATAACGTTAACGTTACATGTCTACAAAAAAAGAAGGATTATGCTAACGTTACTTCTTCGGTTGCGCCTGGTGTTTAACTTAAGGACCCCGGGAAGTAAAACCATTAATGTTTCATTTCTGCCATGTTTGTTGAGTTTTACTGTCAACTTGTAGTCAACACAAACGTCAACAAACCGACCATAAAAAGCTATTTGATTAGCAAGCTAGCCGGTTAGCTTGCTAAGCTAGCTAACTCATGTGCGCCAGAATCATTTTATGTCCCAACAGGCACTGGCGCTGTTAGCGTCTGACAGGGCCTGATGCAGCACAAAAATGCGCAATTGCACTTCATTTGAACACATTTTGGGATGACAGATAAGTGATAACTGCATTTCTTCTAACCCCTAACGACCTCTACTCTGGAATAGCAAACATGGATGTGAAAAATTCTACAGGAATAAACTAGATCAAATCCATTAGAGAATAGGGACAAAGACCGCCAGTGCTAAAAGGCGCACATTTGTGCATTGCAAAACTAGCGAGAATGGCGCAAACTGAAGCGGGTAAAATATCATAATACACAAGAAAATAAACATGTTCCTTCATCAAGGTGTGCTCCTACCTTTCAGTGTGACTGCACTGGCTCTGGCAATTAGGCGAAATAAATGAATCGTTCTCAAATCCCGTTAAACCTTGCAAAGTTTCCCTCCTGAAAAACCAACCGCTCGAAGACAGACACTGAAACAGCGAAGCGAAACAGTCATCCACCGTTTACTTCCGGCTTTGCTTAAATACCGTATGGATGCGTTTATTTTTTACGGTTTGTGATTTTGAGAGTGCCTCTTTAACTGATGATTTAGCCGTTTTATTTTTATCTGACTGTTTATTCGTTTCCATTTCATTTGAGCAGCATAGCTTCCGCTAATGGCACATAGTCCATCACAAGCAGCTTTAAGTTATTGGTGAAAAGCTTTGCGGCTGTTGCTCACCGCTCATGCGCTCTGCCTCTGTCTAAGGTTACCTGTTCCTAAAATAAAAAAGCAAAAAGTCTCTTTTTATATACACGAGAGACGTATTGCGTTTATTATTAGGACTATCTGCTGCTGACATCTGTTCATTTCGTCTATATTTCTAGTTTATAGCTTTCAAACATCAGTGCCCACGCGTGAGATGTCCAATTCTAATAAACACAGGCAGATTTCTATCTTGGCTTATATAACATCTTTGCCCAGACGAGCTCGTTAACCCAATAGACTACATTTGACAAATTACATGTGTACAATAACTAAATAGTTTAGATGACTGAGATTTATGGCTGTATGGAACATTTTATTTTATAATCCCGCGTAATTAAAACGAATTAAAAAAAGATCGTCTACATTTAAACAGGCACGTTTCTAGGCAACTAAACCATAGCAACGTGTTTTGAGGAAGTGACACAAGAGGTCGCTATTTATCAGAAATTAGGATTTGGAAGGGGGAAAAAAGCATTTGTAGAAATGACTTACGGTTACTTGTACTCAGCTAATCGTGGGTGTTATTGTGTATGCAACGGAGCAATTAAAAATAATCATTTTCACTGGCCGATCCCAACAACAACAAAAAACTTCAATAAAAAAACGTAAACACACATGAATGACAACATTTTTATTGGGTTTACCTAATGCAATACCATATAGATCTATCCCCTTAACTTCAGTTCGTACATTTTTAACATTGCATAAGATCATATAGAATAGTGATCTATGTAGTGATATGAAAACTGTATTCATCGATGTAATTGCTAGATTGAGGAAAAATGACATTTATTCCTCTGAGTACAAGTGTGATCTTCCATCTTCAATTATGCATTACAGTGGTCTGTGGCTTATGACTTGAATGCAAAACAAACTGGGCACTTGTATTAGGCTACAGATTTGATACGTTTGTCCATCACATGAAATGATTATCGATGCCATTTTGTGAAGGGCATTAAAGGAAATGCAGCTGCTAAAGAAGAGGGGTAAAACACCTCAGATAAGAGTTTATCAAATGAAGTTACAACTGAACCCAGCAAATCAAAACACAAAAACACTCAAAAATCTCATTGCAGATAATAAAAAATAAAAGTCTCAAAAGAAGACCCAAAAAAACCTTTGCTCTGAGGCAACGCAGGTTAGGTTTTATACTATTAAAAGTGAGTTACTCTGCCATCAAAGTGGGTGGAAAGCAAGATTGTCTGCAACGCTCTAGTATAGGCTGTCAGAAGTGGATGGAGTAACTTATTAGTTAGCACGTCTGTGTGAAGATCAGTTCATGTGGAGTGGGGAGTAGTAGGTGCCATTGGTGCAGTCACACAAGGCAGACAAACGTTAATGTGTGAGGGAGTGCAAGACAGTACATAATTGGAAGGCTTCAGAACACTATAGCAAATGTAAACATAGCCTAACTCTGGCAGGAAATCCAGTCTACTTTGATTGAACCTCTTTACAGATGTCAAATTTTGCACTTTAAAAGCCCTTATGTGTTTGTGTGTATATCTATATCAAAAACATGCATCCATACTTGTTTCCCCGACAATATAAAAATTGTTTTAGTCAAGTGTACGTGTACAGTTAAGTTAACGGAGGGTTTCGTGATGTTAACAAGTCTATGTATATACACAAAGTGTGCCAGCATTAAGAAAAGTTTACTCATCCCTGACACTAAGATCAATGTGTACAATACTCATAAAACATTGGATTTTGGTCATTGGGAAAAAGGCAAAACTACAGGAATATTAGTGAATGAAATATCCAACCTACGAAAACCACAAATCCAACCAAAAAAAAATTCTTTATATTAAAAAAAAAAAAAAAAAAGTGTTCTAAAAGGCAGTATTTACATTAACATTACAGGCCTTTAAGCAATGTGCACAGTGATGTTTTCCACTGTAGTGCTTGTAATGCTGTGTACGAAATCTACACA
Organism: Etheostoma cragini; assembly: GCF_013103735.1. Classification (NCBI taxonomy): domain Eukaryota; kingdom Metazoa; phylum Chordata; class Actinopteri; order Perciformes; family Percidae; genus Etheostoma; species Etheostoma cragini. The sequence continues at coordinate 12,110,982 of NC_048427.1, read as the reverse complement.
ATTCAAAAAGCTTAAAAGAATCTATCGCAATGCAGGAAAACAATTTTTTTTTAAATGTAACAGTCAACTTCATAGCCAGCCAAGTATAGCTTTGTTATTGGTTATCAAAACCAGTTTCAGGCATGTTATCAGTGAAAGACACCGTGTTCAGCATCAGCTCTTTCCATCCTAAATCTCTAGAGTTCTGTACAAACAATGCAAAACTGAAGTAAACATTGTCAAAATTTTCTCATTTTTAAAGATCCAGTATAAACAACTTCCGTTCCAAGTTGTGTTTTCTATACAGTGTACAAAACGTGCAGTTTTTTTTTAAGAGTTAAATATTAATATTGAATTTGGATTATTTACATCAAAACAAAATCCTCAGGATATGAACAGAAAAGTCCTTCACCACTGCCTTAAACAGTTCCGTTCCCCAAACCTCTCACACCAAAAATATTTCACCTCAAAAAGATCTTAAACATAAATGTTCCCTCAAACATAGAAATCAGTTTAAGAAAATTCAGAAGTTAGTGGACAAAAAAAAAGTTTTTCCTTACAGAAAGCAGGACACCGGATTTTAAATAACATCACTGTAAAATAAAAATCCCATTTAAAAAAAAAACTTGGACTATTTGGGCAATTAACTTTTGACTTATGAACATGAGGAGTTAACAAAAATGTCTAATCTTGGTAGAATTTTTGGTAGAACATTTAACCCACTAAACATTTGCAGAAGTGACAGAAATCTTACTTTGAAACAACATTTTGAATGTGTACTTTTAAAGTTTTATCTTTAAATTACAGAGAAGTGAACTTCGTGAAAACAATTATTTAATTCCACAGCTCACACCTGTGGGCGGTTGTGTTGCGAGATAAGAGTACAGGGCGCCACACAAAGCTATACTAGCAACACGTTTACTTCTCAAGCCGAGAAAGCCAATAAAGAAGCATCTTTGATCACCGTATAAGGCAGATATTCTGTTGCATCTCTTGAGCTATCTTATTTAGTCTATGTGGAAAATGGGACTTTTATATGCTCATTACAGATCACCTCATCACCAATAAAAGCTCTACAAGTGAGAAATTACCTATTTCCTCTTTACCAACAGTATCAAATCACTGCCGTTTATTTGTTCAGTTTTCATTGTGATCGGAGAATATTAAGATTTGTGTGTTTTTTGACAGTGAATAGAAACAGAAAAAAGATTTCTGAATCAATGTAAAACGTTTCAAATGCATCTGAAAATGTGTGTTTTATAGCTGTGATCCTCATGATCACAAATCTCAGTAGAACGGTTTGGAAAATATTTGATCGATTTGTTATTTGGGGTGATCTTCACACTTAATAGCCCAACTCTTTAACATGCGCTAAATAAATGCTAAATTCCCTTCTTAACATCTTTAAACAATGATTTTAAGGTTTGATACTTTGTAGTTACAAAGACCGTCCCGATTGATCTGTTAGCAAACCCTTGACTTGGAGGATGGAAGATATAACTTAGCTGATGACCCTGAGTGAATCATTGGCCTCGTATGACAGCGGCCATATGTTATAGCATAGAACATTTGTCGTTGCAATTCCTTACTTTCAATTAAAAACAAAAACAAAAACAAAAAAACTTGCCGCTAATTGAAAAGAAAAAAAAAAAGGTCCAGTTTAAATGTACAGGCACATTGTCAGTAAACAGACTTATTTACATCAAGAAATAAAAACAAAGGAGGGAAAACGCAAAACAAATTCACACCCCCCCTCTTCAAATCTCCATTGTGCCAAACGTTCTTCCACAAAGATGATATGTTTGCATCATAACACCTGGAGCTCATAATACTGAGTCCTCTTCACATCCGGGAACCCCTTTCCTGAAGGATCTGCAGAGACCAACGAAAAATAATAGAATGAACAACACGCCCTGAGAGTCATGTAATACTGTTAATATCTATTTTTCAGTATTCATAGTCTCTTTATTAGCTGGTTGGACTTCCTGCTACAGTGTTTACTCTCCCAACCAGGACCACTCGTATGGATACGAGTTTTTGGATAACGTGCAGGGAAAAAGGAAACGCCTGCACAAGTGAGGAAAATTAAAGCATTGTGCTAGAGACTATGCAGTAAGTGGTTGTAGAGCACATTCTGGGTGAGCTCATAAAGCAGAAAAGCTTGTCAGGTGGAATCAACTTTGGTACTAGAAAGACATGAAACTAACATCACCTAGCTCTGGTTCAGTAAAGATAAAAAACAAACAAAAAAAAACACACTGCAATATCCTCAGGGGTTTAAACCACAATTCAAGTGAGATTAGGGTTGGCCGATATAAATGCCTATGCCTTGTCACAAGACAAATTGTCACTTTTACTGCAGTAACAACACATTTAAATTAACCTACTAATGATTCTTTGTACTGAAAAACTAACATTTTTGGATTAAGGCTAAGATATAACCGAAAAATAAACAATTATGCTGGTAAGACATTTTGTCAAGTTGGTCAATATTGATATAATATGTGATTTGCAAATCTAATTTTGCCACTGATCATAATATAACATTACTACCAACTACGAGCAGTGGAGCGTGAGTCATAAGTGCTCAAACCTAACCAGAGTAATTCATTTTATAATAAGTCTCTTCATCCGAGCTCTGAGCAACATGCTTGCATGCATGTCACCACAGAAGAAGACAAGAAAGCCATGCCAGTAAAATGATGGAAATGAATAGCGGTGAGAAAAATGAAACTAATGGATTAATGTTCAAAAGAGAGTACCACTAACAACTGGTAGTGTGGAATCTTTCTATCAAAATAAACACTAGCATGAATACAAATTTAACGGTGTGCTTCTTCATGTGCAGCTGCCTTTAAGGAGTGGGTCCCGGGGGGGGGGGCAAGCTGATGGGAGTTCAAATTTCCCAGGGCGTGCCTCCTGCTTCACACCCAAAGCACTTGATAATTTGATGTCAGGTCAAAGCTAACAAGTAGAAACGCTGTTAAGAGACACCTTTGGGTGGTCTAGTCGTCAGCATAAAAATTTAAGTTTTGCATGTTTGAATCTAGAGTACAGAGTTACAAAAGGTCGAAGTTATGTCTGCTTTGCTTTACTTCATACGTTTTATCTTCTTTTGATCACTTGTGGTTTTACAGGCAGGCGGTTTTTTAACTGTGGGACTGAATATTCACAATGTTCTCTTTCATAGTGCTTTCTCATCAATAAACTAGAGGTGCTTTCAGTCCCGTCGGCATGTTCATAAATGCGGTTCATTTAAAAACATCCAGCACAGGCCATCATTCACAAGTGTTTGCTGAGGATGGATTTTCAAACCTAGCCTCTCCGCCCACTCACACACTTACCTTGGCCTTCTCACTGGGCTCACTGTTTGTCCCATATGATTGATTGTGCAGCTCCTTGGATACTACGCACAGGAACTCAGCTTGGTCTTCGTTTCCGTAGTTGTAAGATGAGCCTATGCTGACCAGCTAGAGAGACACGAGAGCAGAGCACAGAGATAGAACTGGCCTTAGATGGAAAGTTGAGGCAAAAACTGGGTAACTCACAGTGGGAAAACAGAGGCAGGGGAACAAAAGAAATTAAATAAGGAGGTTGACAACCAATCAAAGAGCACAGGGGGTGTACAGGTTCATGCAACTCAAATTTCTTCTTCTCTATATATTATTGTGGAGTTTCATTAATTAGACATAGATCCAAACAGTTCGTCCAGACTAATCTAAGTATGGTCTGTGTAACCCTGTCTTTAATAGACCACATAATATGGAATACAGTGGGGATGCCATCAAGTTCCTTGGGGAGATTTAAACTCAGCATGTCATGGTAGCACAATTACATGGTTCACTGAGACCACTAGGCCAACCCAAATTTAAAGTAATACAACAAGAGAACATAGCAGATATAAAACCTATTTCAAAGGTTTCTGGGTACATAGAAACGTGTGACATTGTAAGTCATTACATCTATGAAATGCAATGTATTTTCAAGACCTGCAGAAATGCCAGCATTGAAATCCACAAGGGCGAACGGAAAAATTAGTTAAAGTAATTACACAGAAATAAAATGAATGGTCCACAAAAACAATTTTATGATCATAAAAGAAATAGCGCAAAGTTGCCACAGACAGAAAAAGATAACCAGCAGGAAGTCACTGAATACAAGTGCAAGGACTTGACCACAGGAAGCAAACATGCTGGAGGAAAAATCGAAGGCGGGGAACGGTGGATTTCACTTGATAGGACCAGGCTTGTTTAAACTGAATCCAGGAAGTCAAGTGTTGAAATCTACAGGATCTCCTACAAAGCAAATAAAAAAGAGGGAAAACCACAAAGTAGGTCACTCCCATCAGTAACAGCGGTTCCATGTTTTAGCTCTGGGACTTAAGATTTGTTAGTAGAACCATGATAATGATGACGCATATAGGGTTTTCTCTGGTGCTTTAACTGCCATATTAAATGAAATCAATAATAAATACTATGAACAGCTTTCTACAACTCTACTTCATTTGTCTGCCAACTCTTCAGCTGCATGGCTCACCAGTCTACCTCAGGGATTTAGAGGGAATGGAGTACAGAACCCAAATTCAACCAAATGAAAACATCAGTGACGCTACTGCTTTAAACAAGTGGCATTTTTTATTTGAGCACTGAATATGTCCGTCAGGAAAAAGAATTGGTCAGAGAACATCCCACACATGGCATCTTTAAATACAACAAGCATGGCAATATTCTATTTTTCCTGTTCCAAGTCATGTCAGATTGAATAAAAGACAAGAGGATAAATAAAAAGGAATGATATCAATAAGATCTTTATAAACAAACCTCATGCACACCTTGAAAAAAACATGAGAATAAAAACAGAGCAATTTCTGTTCCTGATTACCTTCTTTTTACGGTTGAACATTCAAGTGTGCGTACACTGCAGGCTACAAGTATACTGTCTGTACCCAGGTGTGCATGTTCAGACATGCATCGCCTCATTAGCCACTGCTGCCGGAGACTTGTTGTTGTTAAGCAATCTCTCTCACATTAGGCATCAAAACACAGCAAAAGAAGACCAAATAATCTCAACTAGCTACTGTGGATTCCACTTGTCATGCTGCTAAAAACTCAACATGTACCAAATCCTAAGACTTTCTGGGTAAAATACACTTCAACAAATTCGCTCCGTATTAATGGGAGTCTTTAAAAAGCAGTAGGTCACTAAAGCTTATCTCCCCAAAAGACTCTCCTGGGCTGACGGCCGCTTAAGGCTTTGCATAAGTAGTGATCTAGAAGTTTCCATCTGACTTGTGTGAGGAGATTAGAGATTTCAGCTCTCTGGGAGATCCAGTCATCTTTTGTCTCAGAGAGATTCATTCACACATAAAAACACACTACAACAACGCCCGCACACAAACAAACACATGGTGAATGCAGGAAAAAACGGAAATGAGACGTACAGGATTATCTAAATTGAGGACAGCTACGCTCGTTATTGTAAGTGCAATGATGAGTTAAGGTCCAATATGTCCTTTATCAAACCCAATGAATGTGTGTCCCAGGCCAGGATAGGAAATTATTAAATTAACAATGTAAAGATCAACAAGCCACTGACAGACATGTTCAAATTTGATTCATTAAATAAATTATAATTTTTTGTCTTAAATTCACCAGCCATTTTCATATTATACCAACATTTGCAGCAACCTTAGCCATTTTGGTAAGGTCCAAGGAAAACTAAGTCTAGAGTAGTTATAATCTGCCCAAAATAAGTTTCCTTTTTACTTTTAAAGAACTATACAAAAAAAAAAAAAAAAAAATCTTTTCAAAAGCTCCCGCAACATCAAGCATTTTGGGCAGCAACAATCTAAAAACATCAAAATCTTTGAGATCCTGGAGGCACCAATTTTATCTTTTGGCAGCTCCAGCTGAACACAACCTCTCATGGAAACTTGGACTAATCAATCTAAATGTTTGAATCTGTTTCACTGACAAGGTAAATTGCTTGCTGGGAAGATAAAACAATATTTCACCTCTAAACAACAAGCATTATATTACAGCACAGCCCCCATAACAGCCAAGTGGCTATATATCACAGCACAACACAAATCTGTTGACAGGCCTTAAAAGTGTGAATGCAGTATGAATAACAAAATAACATAACACAAAATCACAGATCAGAAAAAAAAAGGTGTCATGTTCTTTTAGGGCGCTTTCACACCTGTCTCGTTGAGTTTGGTTGAATCAAACTAGAGTTTGTTTGCACCGCTGGTGCAGTTCGCTTGGACAGGTGAGAACGCAGCAATTGAACTCTTGTGCGCACCAAAAGCGGACCAAACTAGCGCAGTCGGACCTGCTTGAAGAGTTGGTCTCGGTCCGCTGTCAATCAAACTATGGAGCGGTTTGTGGTGAATGCGATGTATCTGTACTCGAACCCCACCGACTATACTCCGCAAGCCTGAGCAAACGTCTCCTGTAGTCATGTGTGTTTAGCAACCTGCGATGCAGCAGAGCAGCAAACTGTAGCAGCTTGCAGTGTTTCTATCCCAGAAATAGACTGATGTCAAGCTTCCAGTCCGTCACTCGCATCTCCGCGCAGCCGGCTGAGCGAAGTCTCGGTGACCGGAGCGGACGTAGTAACGTCTCTCGCGAAACAATGTCTGATCATTTTAATAAAATAAGCTGGTTTAACCATGGAGATGCCAAAATATGCACTAGTCCAGAACACAGGACATTCTTCCTGTATTTACTTTCTTGCTCCGCCCTCCAGACACATCCGACTATTAAGAGGAGTGGACGAGTTTGCACACTCACCAACTGATTCGGACCAAAGTAAACAAACTACAGGTGTGAAAACGCCCTTAGCCTCAGTGGTAAGCAAGCAGTACAAATGAACACTGAAAAGAATCAACTCAAAATGACAAACAGCTATTTATCTACAAACAATGGCCAACGGGTTGTGTGTGGACAACAAGGGGACCATGCAGTGACCGGCCCGTGGACAGAAATTTGTTAGACACACCTCTCCGCTGTTGTTTGGCTTAGCAGACTCCTCTCCCTTCACCTCCCTTGACACAATCAGCAGAAACTCTGACTGGTGGGCCCGCCCGTAACCTATACTGACAAGCTGCAACAACCAATCAGAGCACAGAAGGGATGTCCGGATCACGTATGCGGACATTGAGAAAGATGTGATTTGCTGTTTTGGCTTTTTAGCCATTCCCAATATTGAGCATTGGACTTTCTGGGTCAATGTGAGCATAGCGGGGTCGGTGAAGCACATGAAAGGAGGATTTCTGCTGCTGAGACTCTGCGGGAAGCAATTTACCTGTTCAAACTTCCAGCCGTCAGACATGGTAGACACCATCTGTGTCAGCTCCTCCTCCTGGCACTGCAGCACCCGGTACACATGCTTCACTGGAACCTGACAGGACGACAAAAACATGACAGAAAGGGGATGGAGAGGGAGAAATAACACACAATTCATTTAATAGGACGCATCAAATTCACGAAGAAATCTATTTTAATGGAACTTTGTGTACCTGTGATGTTTTACAGTCGCGTTCCCTGATCTTGTCCTTGAGGAGCTTTATTAATGAAGTGATGTTGTAGAATTCGGCTTCTTCCAGCACACCTAAAAACAGTAAAAATAAAAGAAAGAAAGACTTTAGCTTTTAAGGCAGACTTATCTTGCTACTACTAACAATGGCATCTACTTTAGGGTTTTGCTGAGATGTGAGTGTAATGGGTTGAAATCTATACTTGAATGACCTATAGGCAGTTCAGATAGATTACCCTAAATTCTTTGCAACCATTGCCATCACATTGCCTTTTACAACAATCAACAATAATAAACTCAAATATGGACAAACAATATTTACAAGTTTGTTACCAATTTGTGTGTGCTATAGAAAACATTTCTTACAGTTCATCTTATATTCCACAGACATATTACCTTCCTCTGCCAAGTCCCTGTTGAGCACCAGTTTGCCATGCCTCAAGTAGTTAAGCACTGGCCCAAAGTATGTGGGGTCTCTGTCTATGAGATAGGCACCAGTTTCATCCTGAAAAAGGAGGATGAGATTAATAGAGTAACACTGTATTGACTTTCAAGAGTTTTTAAGTTGAAGAAAAAGTTCAACATTTAGGAAATTTGCCCGTTTCTGGTCAAACCCACATGGATATTGTGTGCATCCAGTACAGGCAAAGCAGTGTACACAGAGAAAAAAGGCGATTTCAAATCCTCTCATTCAACACTTGTATTTTCCAAAATGTGTGTACCTTTTAACAAAAGACAAGGAGGATCAGTAAATAAAACTTGTAAGAGAAAACTCATGATGTCAGCTCCTGTGCTGATAATCACTACAGGGGTTGAGGGGACATGCGCACATGTACGACTGCTTTGGGATATCACTTAAGTTTTCCCACAGGCCATGGGTTTGATCTTGATTTCATCACAACCGCTGGGTATTCCCCTATTTCTGTAAGTACTGCGATTAGACCGTTTTATCTTGTGGAGGGAGACGCGGCTAAAACAATTAGAGCAGAATATAAAAAGATTTTGGAACAGCAAGCTGAATTCACCAAGGGGACTAAGAGAAAGCCCCTTGGCTTACAACCGACAATTAGCCTAGTCTGGTCTCCTACATAGTTGGCCTGACACTTAATAGGAGTCTGAACAGCAGTTAAACATTCACAGCATTTAGTAATACACCCAGCACGGAGGACAGGGGTTTAGCTAATTTTATGCTAATTCTTAAACGCCACAGGGCCTTGACTTTGCATCGGTTGACTATTTGTATTCCATATTGCTTTAGAAGCAATGTTGGCAAATAAACAGCATTGCTGGTCGGTGCAAAATTGTCAATTACTGCAGGCCATGAGCAAACTCAAAACAGCCAAGGGAACAATCAAGACCACATTCACAGTTGCATGCTGGCCCAATAGTTAGTTAGCACTGTGGCCCCCCCGGCAGGAAGGCTCTGGGTCCAAATCCAGGCCGTTTGTGGCCTTTCTGTGTGGAGTATGTAGGTCCTCCCCATGTTAGCGTGGGTTTCTTCCATCAATGCCCTTGATCAAGGCACTGGCTCAGTTTTGGAGTTGGTCCACGGGTGCTGTGAATGGCTGCCCACTGCTCCCTTGAGGGATGGGTGCAGAGAATGAATTTTGCTAAATAAATAGTCGCTTTCTGACCGGAGGGATTCTTCCAGTTCTTAGAACATAACATTCCAAGAAACCTTTTTTTGCTCGTGTTTCAACTGGACCAATTTTGGGATTTTTAAGTTCCTCTGAAAGCAGTTTCTGTAACTCTTTCAGCTCCTACTTCAGGGCCGGGTCTTTTCCCTGTTCCCTTTTCCGCATAGGAACCTAGGTCAACGAGAGTCGGGTTTCCAGTACAGACAGACAGACAACGGGACAATTTAAAAAAAAAACTATATTCTTCTTATTTATCACAAAATTCACTTCTGAGAACGTTTAAGCAAGACATGAACTGATTTTGAATGTAGGCTGTATTTGCGAAACTCGTTGTGGAATTGACAATTTGCTTCATAAAGTGACGCGACAGCCGGCTAACGCCTGCCGGAGGTGCTAGCTCATCCACAGGGCAGCCATGCTCGGAGACCCTGCTGTAAACTGGAGGTCTCTCAGACCACTCTCGTAAATAAGAGGCTTTTATTTCGCCGTGGGCGGATCGTTAAATATAACACATGTCCATCCTACCGGACAATGGGAACCTGTGGTTAACTGACTTTTCGGAGTTTAACTCCACAAGCTGGCTGTCCGTCGCACGCACGCAAACATTTTGACATAGGCTATATACACATTAGATTTCGTGCATACTTTTTTTTGGTGTATTTGTTTTCTGATATTAACGCTATAAAGACTGTTGCCGTGCTTGTGTCACTCCCTTACCCCTCCCCTCCAACCAGTTCCTATTTGCCACTTGGCCAGTGAGAATGCAAATGGAAACCGGTTTTGGGTTAGAGTAGTTAAAAGAATTGTTTAGAAGTGGACTATTCCTAAAACTACGTTACGGTAACTGACAATAAAAGTACATTTTATAGTTGCCTCGTCTTCACCCAGAGACAAGTTTAACTCAAAAACCCATTAATCTTTCCAATAATGAGAAAAGGTCCCAGTACATTTTCTTTTTGTAATGAATCTGAACCCCCCTGGCTGGTTGACCTCAATTCCTATGCAAACATATCCCGCTGGAGCCCAATGAAGCTCTATTCTGGTCTTATTGCCGTGTGTCAGTTTCTTACATTTCCATAGTCACTAAAGTTTGAGCACAGGCGGGCCCAGTGTGAAGGAACCACACGAGGCCAAAGTTGCTAAACTCGCCACATTCAAACCACACCCTTAGTAATGGTTGATTTTTTTTTTAGAAACATCAATTCATTCCCCCATTTCAAATCACAACTCAAAATAAATCTGTTTAAAACTGCCTATTCCACTTAAATATCTATTGCTATGCTTCTGTTATTGTTGTATACTAATTTTGCTGTTTTTAAAATGTCTGATGTACTCCTGAATGGTGTCCTTGAGTTCAGAGAAAGGCGCCTTTAAATAAAATGTATTATTTTAGCAAAAAAGGTCAAGCTTCTATGAGCATTACGGTTGGGTACCGAATTTTGGTACTTTTTTGGGTCACAACCCAATTATGTCAGTAATGCCGAAGATAGGTTCACGTTAAATAAAACCGTGGCAAATTTCATTATCTGAGATTGCACGCACGCATGCACGCAGTCTGTTTAAATCCCAGTGAGTTACAATGCCAAAAAAAAAGGATAATTTTACGTACCGTAAAACGGTAACGGTTCACAAACCTTGTGGGCATCAGCATTTTTTTTCTTTGATCCTATCAAAAATGAGTCTCTCTCTTGTACATTTAGTTTTCTTTTCTACAGTGCAACCCTGAAACTTGATTGGCCCGCAACAGAGCACCATTGTTATCATTCCCTTATTATCCACGATCAACCTTTTAGCTCAGCAGGAATTCTGACCCGCTACAGCAAGTAAAGCAGAGGTGGAAGTTAAAATAAAATTCCTGTTTATACCTTTATTCTGTTTAATTTTCACTCCACATTTTCCCCTTGGTCATGTATACAGCCCATTGAAAAATTGCCTGTTTGGAACGAGCCGATTTTTTGGCCGGTGGAATTGTTGCTTGTGGAATTCTTCAAAACCAAATTTTACCCCAAAATTACTTTCAGAAGGACCCCTGACCGCAACTCCATTGTATAGCCTACTACTGACTTACAGTGTCGGGTACTTCTACATCAGAGGAAGACATGGTTCTGCTATATTTACCTGACAAGAGAACATGGCAGATTCAGAATTTAAATCATGAGAGCGAGAGAGAGACGGTGTTGTCTCGTGTCGTATGAACCGTTAACAAAGTTAACACTTGAGCAGGTGTTAATTTCCGTACAGGTTTAGCGGCTTGACAGTTCACGTTGAAGTATGCACTGTAATCTCAGAGAATAATCTCTGAGATTACGTTATGTTCTGCCTCTGGTTCAAAGTGGTGAATGTAGGCTACAGCTTACGGCAGCTTAATACAATATAGTGGCTGGCTTTTGTTTGATATTTAGTGTTGGCAAATGGTTTATAATTTTTATTTAATCTTAGCATAATAATAATAATAGAAACTGAAAACCCAGCGTTATGTAGCTCCCCTGCCCAACCGTAACAGCTGTGCATGCTTGCTCCACGAAAGTGAAGAAAGTTAGTTTGATATATTCAGCAATCAACGCTGGATGTAACGTTGGAAGCAGGCAAAACTGCACTGGGGTCAAAGGCGGTGCCCACCTCCACCTCCCGCTGCTGTTAAGCGTTCTGTGTGTGGCGTCTGATACGTCATACATAGAGATACATCTCACTTGTTTAGATAGATAAACTATTGTATACTGCCTCAAAACACTCCCACTGATCAAACACTCAAAGCTGCCCTACGTGCACTCAACACTTGTGTAAACCTTCTGCTTCCTGGCCTGTTGTGCTGACAAGCCTGTTGCGGGTCCTCTGGGTGGACATGGGGGACTTGGGGTGACAGTGGCCCAGTGAAGAGAAAGAGGATTATGTGGGCTCTGATATACGGGCCCATGTACACAAAGGGGGCAGTGTATTTAATTAAAACACAAAAGGCTGTGTCTCTGGGCGCCCAGGCTTGGGAGCACTGGGCGACAAGCAGAGGAGTCTGTGACAGCAAGGGAATAGGGCTGTAGGGATGTACTGTAGATGGGCAGAAAAAAAGAGAGGATTAAGATTTGATGTAGAATGCTTGAAACTCAAAACGTTCACCATCTTGGTAAATATGAACGAAACTAGCTTATCATCTATGAATAAGGTTTTAGTTAAAATCCTGAAGAAAAACAAAACATAAACAAAAATGCAAGACCTACATCATGGGACACAGCCAACCGCATAAACCAAATGACAACAGATGATAATCAACAAATACACTGACAAATGTCAACACCGCCTACAATAACCACCAAAAATAGGTCAGCTCAGTGTAGGTCAGGCATGCTTCATGGGGTTTCGTGGTTTTTGCCTTGCAAAAACACTGAACGTGTAAAGCCTTGTGCGCTTACAGTAACACGAGTCAAGTGAAAGCAGGCCTAACCATGACTGAATTCAAACTGAAGATAGCTTAAAATGAAGGTAAACAAAAGCTAATTAGAAGGATGAGCTTCACAGCAAGGGGAAGTGTAGAGTATTACCCTTATCTTTCTTCTCCTACACACAATACATATCCTCCAAACAGGAAATACCATTGACCCAGCCTTCAAGCATGTGATGTACAATAAGGCTTTTTGCAGAGACATTTAACACTGAAAATTAATCCTAATTCAAATAAATTAACAAGTCACAGCATGTATGTACAACACTGGGTGTACACCAAACCTTTGCATGGAACAATTCACCAATACAAGCCAGACAGGTGTGGGTACATTACCTGCTAAATTCCATAAAGACTTTCAAATAATGAACCAGATCAATTTTAAATGAATAAGCCGCAACAGCAGCGAAGTGATTCCAATTTGTTAAGACCAGGAAGAAAAAAGAATTTATTTTATACTAATGATTATACTGCTCTGCCTTCACTGCAGTCAAGCTGGAGTACAAGCCCACTGCAAAAACACCGCTTAAAGATGTTGCAGTAGATGTTCTGAGTCATGTGACTGTAGCTACTTAGCCAAGTGGAAGTCTGATCCTTGTAGAGCAGGAGCCAGGAGTCCCTCTGGAGTACAAGCGGTAATGGCATAGTCAAATAGGCTTTCATCTTTTAAATAATACACGCACATTGCATCCAGGCTATATTGTGTGAAACCCTTATATATCAAGATATTTAACACTGTGCATTTAATTGAGTTTACCCTTTCACCAAGGCTGGGAGGAACTTCTCCATTTTTACCATTTTAAACTCGGCGTGGCAAAACACCATCAGTGCGTTTTGCAGAACAATTTATGATGGAGCCGTGCTGACTGCAGAAAATTAACAGCTCCCTTTTTGGTCCCCTAAAAGCTTTGCTTTCATGATGAGAGGTAGCTTCACAGCTAAGCTGGCAAGCCAAGAAATCACTGCAACCGGAAGTTGATCCTGGTAGAACAAGAAATGTGTATTGCAATAAAAAAAAACAGGCTGGCAGTGAAATGATTAGTCTCATCAATGACCGACTTTGGTGTGTAATACGTACTTAACACCTTATCATAACCAATCGCCAATACTACTCTGCAGTGTCCTATTTGAGCACTTACTGCAGGAAGACAGAGCAGGATGAGACCAAGATATCACCGTTAAATATTTACGTTGCCTCCCAGTGTGCTCAGGCTTGACATACAAGTTGAATACGGCAGTAAACGCAGCCATATTTCTCTCACACATGCTGCGGAGAGGATTTCTTTGAGCAGCAAATGGATATAAATATGAAAAGAACAAGAATAGTTTGTGATTGGGTGCTTGAAAAATTGATGGAGCTCTCAAAGCTAGAAGGCTGGGTCTTTACTTGAGTGGTCCTGAGCTGAGCCATTTGAGAGCAGGAGTTTCCCAAAGGGGTAGATGCCTATTGATGTGCAACTCTCGGCTCGATGATTGGACAATTGATTATTTTGAGCAATACCTTGTAATATATATATATATATATACACTATGTATAGTCAATTAGTTCCAAAATTTTAACAATTATAAAAATATCTCTCTAGAGTGACACGAATGAGTAGCACGTCAATTAGAAATTAGGATAACATTTTTAATAAGAATATTTATAAATACAAAGACACATCTTCTGTTATGGCTGTGCACGTGACAGCACTTCATCTACTTCCTCCCTGATCTACACCAATGTGCAAAACAGGCTCTAGTCAACAACATGAATAATGCAGTTCTCCTCAAGAGTCCTGCTGAAGCACGTCTGCCTGTGTGACTGAGAGAACTGAACCACTCATTTCCTTGGCTAGGAAACAATACTGCATTTGCCCAAAAACAGAGCTCTTCAATGATCTGTTACTCTGCTGGACTTTGCATTCACATGCAAGGTTGTTATGCCAAAAACATGGCCTTCTTGGCTCAGTAGCAGATAAGATGAAATCATGTCAACGTATATTGTTCTAGACACAAAAGAAAGTGAAATAATAGCCAGTAATAACCGGTCCTTTACTGGAAGCTATCTGAAAAGAGGTACGGTAATGGCTTCAGAGTCTGATACACACTTAAGACCAGGGATTGAGATGGACTGATCCGTTGCTCATGGGAGGATAAACTGTCAAAAGTAAGCTGATTATTCAGAGATAAAGATATTTGCATGAAAATACGAGATGAGTGACGGAGGGCATGGGTGAAGATTAAAATGTGCAAGTAGATGAAAACAATGGATAATGGGGCAGTACAATGAACAATGAAAAGCTGAGCATATACACCTCTCTCTCTCTCTCTCTCTCTCTCTCAGCATTGAGGCCATTCAGGCAGATGAGTGACTTAATCCCCAGCTCTCAGTTGTCTGCAGCACCTCACCCCACTTGGCAATGACTTATGTGCTCATTATGGGAGCCTGACCACCAGCTCAGAGAATGATTATTGCAAAGCAAAAGAAGCCAAGTAACAGACTAACCCCAAGAGAGAGAGAGGGGAAAAACAAATTGATCGCGCAATGAAGCCTTTTATGTGTAGATCATTTGGGAAGTTAATTATAGCAATAACGCTAGTAGACATTAGAAACCTGGGATGTACCAGAAAAAAAGAATAACCATCTTATAAAACTATACTTTGTATTTTTGCTTTTGCAATACATTTTCGATATCACAATATTATGCTACATCCCGTTGCTGTCAATACTTGACACAGCACCTCTAGCTGGATGAGTGTAGCGCCATGCAACGGCCTCAGATGGGGAAAGTTTCCATCTATTGTGGAGACTTGATATTATCAATAGAAAAACTATAAAAACGGTTAACCCCTTTACTATTGTTTATGCAACACTTTAAACCACACGTTTAGGAAACCGCAGGACCTAGCAACTTTGTATCTAATCAAATGATCGTAACAAGCCAGCTACACACAAAAAACTAGCACCAAGATCGGATGTCATGTGGTGACTGTCGGAATCTAGCTAGAACAGCGTGCTAAGGCTAGTTAGCCACAAAAAAAATAGTTAGCGACAAGTATAAATAATAAACACAGATTTTTCACAAAACTGGGGACCTAATTAAACAAGCTGGTACGCACAGCCGCCAGCCTCCCCTATTGCCTAGCAATACAATAAGCATATATGAACGACTTTAACTAATTGGGAAATAAAATGGAGTTAACCGACTGCGCTCCTAACTACAGGGCTAACTAGCTTAGCATTTACCTTGTCGGAGTCGAGCTCGGGGTCAGCTTGGCTCAGTCTGTACAGAAATGATTTTGGATCTCTACACAGCGTCTGTCTTGTTGTTAAAAAATACGTCCCGCCGACGTTTAATCGAATCCATTTCGATGCCCCGACACCGGCTGAAATATTTCTGTCCACCGGAGAATGGGCCAAACATCTCCGGTGAACGGCGCTGCTTGTCTCGGAGCTGTTCTCTGCCATCCCTCTCCTCTCCTCCGCCCTCGCCTCGGCTGTGTGTGGCTGACAGGAAATATCCAAGCTGCAGCCACTAACTTCATGCAAAGCAGGCTGCCAGCGCATCAGCCACTCCTACCAACCCACTTCACCAGCAGCACTGATAGTCACTTGCATAAATTATTCCAGAGAAAGAGGTCTCCCCAGCTTGATCGCAGATGCTTCATGGAACAATGATCACTTGGTAACGACAGCCTGGAAATGTCATAGCGAGTGGAAAATGTAATTTATGGTGTCAAACACCCTATTCATATTTACAGTATATTTTTTTTCACGTTTCAACAAACTCGAGACCAACCAGCTTTAAGTTGTCTGCAATATAGTATATGTTAAAGTAATTTCCACGACACAAACATCACTGATAATGGGCCGGTCCTTTATTTACATGCTGCAAAATGCGAGATGTCATTGCCACTGAATGCTGCTGCCTCTACTGTGTCATGACTGTGGTCGTTAACAGAAGACAGGACACATGGCTTTATTTGTATGCCTAAATCCCTACATGCTTTAATTACTGGACTACCAAGCATTAAGTGGAAAATTCATCATTCAACAACTACTGACCTAGCGCACAAATAATCAGAGAGAGAATGAACAGATTCATTAAATTATCAGAATATGATTAAATCACTGAGCAAATAGAAAATGTATGATATAGTAAGAAAAAAGCTGTAAAATATTATAGTTTACAATAATTATTCACATTCAAAGGCTTTACATCTCAATACATACACAACATGGCCCCTGAACATGACTTCAATCCAAATATGATTCATATATTAGAATTTAAATAACACAGAATGAACTAGAGGCTAAACAACAGCCATCAAATAACCTTATACAAGAATAAAAATACAAAAACTGTATTCTAATATCATTGCATTACTTGCTTCAGATTTTAATAATACATCATCTGTACATCACAGTTCTAGTCAGTTACAAGCCAGGTAGAGTATTCCATACACAATGTAACCGACTGCCATCGACTTGATTCAAACATTTTTCCTCACTAGAGGAAAACACTTCTCTAGTGCTTCCTCAACTTTATAGACAGATACAGCAATTTCATCGGTTATTTGGATCAGACAGATATCTTTTAACTGACATCCAACCACATCGAGCCCCGGGCCCCAGGGCCAGAGGGTCCTATTCACCTATACTCCAGTCACACACTGCACACACAGACTCAGCTGAAGGAAGAGGACCTTTGGAAAGGACCTTAAGGTAATATGACAAAAATTAAAAGCATTATGATAATACATATTGCTAAAACAAGAGCACAAGTTAAATCAATCGCTTTAATTTCTATTGGGCCAAACGTCAGAAGGAAAAAAAGGGAAAAAAAATAAGATGGCCAATGAACCAGATGAGGCAGTTCTGCCATCTTGTCCAGGGACAACAGCTTTACTGTGATTGCTTCAGAGAATGATAGTATGTGTATGTATCACTGTTGATGAAGGTTTTCTGTTCAGCATAGGGTGGTCAGCACATAAGATTTAGTTTTCAATAGGACGTACTGAAGATGAGCCGACTATCCTACCGAAAAAGAAATTGAAGAATTCACACCACAAAGAAATAGCCAGTGAATGGTACAGAACAGCCAAATCATCCAATAATATTTGCTATGGTTGCCAATGCAGTCAAAAATACCCACCTTTAAACTTGATAAACTATATCTCCAGTGCCCTGGGAGAGAGAGAAGCGGACAAGGCTGAGCTACAAACCTGGCCATGCAGGAAAGATAAGCAAGTTATGATTAGGAAGTTCAAGCTAGTGGCATGTTCACCCGCCCCGTTAGCAATACATCCTCAGTAACAGCCATGGAAGGCTCACACTTATACAGAGACTGATTCAGACCCATGTCTCACTGCAGACTGGCACTCTGCTTTGTTACATTGAGACCTTAATTGAACTTCAATAAACAAGTACCAAGAGAATAAAAAAACTCAAATACCGTGGGGACATTTGGGCGTAGACAAAAATATATATAGGATTTGAGTTTGTTAAACGTGTGAGACTGAATCAGCTTACAGTATATGCCATGGAGTATATGCTTTAGAAGTGGGACCTGACAACAGCTTGCATGTACGATGTAAGATTATGATATGGTTTAATTAAAATATCAGGATAGGCTCTGGTTCACAAAAGCTAGTTTTTGTGTTATGGTATCATTGAAGCAGGAAACCAGTCCTTGCATTTGAGATAGTCCTAGCGGTACCCAAGCTTGAGTCACTCTACAGGACAAGCTTGCCCTTTTCTTCTCCCCTGCAGAATGTACAAAAAGCAGATGTGCATGGTGGCAGTCTTATCATCCATACATGGAAAAATGCAATAGAAGCCTCACAGAGAGCACAAAGAACAAGCAAAGCAACCCTGAATCCAAAGTTGTATTTCTCCCATGGTTCTACTCAGGAAAACAAACAAGGTCTAGATGCCAGCGTCTCTAAGAGTTCGTTTACATTGCGGTGATGAAGGGCACTAAAGAGGGTGTTACTCTGCTCAGTGATTGGCCTCAGAGCTAAAGAGGTGGCCACATGAGGAACTGTGCTCCTATAGGCCAGGGTTTTGGTGCTTTTGATAGATCTTTCTCCACACTTCCTGGATCTTCTTGCACCATCTGTCAGCATTTCCGCTGGGGTCCATCAAATAGTAAGTTCGGTTAGGCTGCAAACATCACACAAAATGAAAACAGAAACGATTAAAAGAGTAAACCACATTTGAAGAGAAACCGTAATCAGTGGGCAAGTATCAACATGCGGATGGAGGAAAATGCTGGACAGACAGATAAATAGTTGTGTACCGTATGAACAAAGAAGGTTTTAAAGTTCTTGGCCTCAGGGCGTAGCTCTAGGGACCAAGGAATCTCCCCTTTCAGGACCTTGTTTACAGGATCCACGTAGTACAGGTGTGGTCCCTCAGTAAGAAGCAGCTGTCTCCGTCTAGCAAACAGACCCTGCAATGGAATGCCACATGTCTCAAGACATCACTTCACCAACAAAGGGGGCAATGAAGCCAATGAGACTTTCCTCAGCACAGCAAGGAATTCCCCTGTACATCCTATGTTAGAAGTCAGAGGAATACTATGGGAGGTGACTTCATTTATACTGAGCCAACCTTAACAAGAAAACCTGTTCACATTTTACTACAAACACAGCTACTGTATAGTCTAACTGGTGAAGATTCTTCATCTTCAGAAAGATTTAACTTTAAAAAAAGGTTTAAAATACCAATGTCATTTTAAAATATATAATAGGGCTTCTATTTGAATATTTTTTTTGAAAGGTAGGTATTTGATTTTTAATTTTGGGATTAGGATTATTTTTTTAAATGCAGATTTTATAAAAGGCAAGGATAGAACAAACGTTCACAACTCTAATGCTCGAATGAGGCATTGGGTGGCTAAGCATTCATTCACAAACACGACGTCGGTCACCACTTGTCAAACAGTCCAGCAAAAACGCGGGTCTTTCCATTTATTTTGAATGTCTGCAGCAAAAAGTTAGACCGATTCAACTTTTGGAGAAAAGCAAACCAGCGTCAACCATGTAACCGGAGATCAGACTCGTCAGTCCATATGTGACAGTCCCACTAACTTTACTGTAAACAGGAAACATCACTGCAACAAAATTTTGAAACACTATGAAGATTGAAAAAAAAACACAAGCGCTGAACTGCAATAACAATAGGTGACTGTGTCTTGCAACAAAGCAAAGTCACATCAACTCCCGCTTCATTTCTTTCCTTTTTCTCAACTGTTTTCACGTGCAGCCACCCCCACTTATGCCGTAGCTTTTAATACTACTCAGTGGAAGTAAAAAAAAAAAAAAAAAAAAGTCTTCTGTACAACCTTCATATATTACAACACAACAACATACAAATACATACAAGTATTATAAAAACCTCAATTACATGGCCTAGAATTCTCACACCTTTCGTTTATCCACTGGGCCCATCTTCAGGATCAGGTTATTCTCCACAAACTGGTGCCTGTGTAAATAAGCAACAGCAGATTACTGAGACCCGCTCCTTTTCCCTCAAACATTCATTTTTCCTCAACAAATTAACATTATAATTTAATTTTGTGCCACATTTAAAAGATATGAGAAAGACTTTAATACAAGAATTATTCAAATTTAAATAAAACGATGACCAGCACTTTAATACACAAAGATTAACAGGTTAAAACATTGGAGGGGGGTTACCATGGGTTTCCAATGGTCTGTTTGTCCAACAATAGCTGCTTCTCTTCTTCAGTGAACTGCAGGTCCAGCTCAAAAGAGTTATTGTCCAGGTCGTGGATGTACTGCTCAATGTTGCTGCTGGACCTCTGTGGGGGCGTGGATTCATGTGGCGACAGGGAGTGGGACGAGCTGGACTGGGCCACCTGCATGTTGCTGAACTGGCTCAGGAGGTCATCGTACTAAGTTTGGAAATGAGACAATAGAGAAAAAGTATAGTGAGGTTTGGTTGTAGATTTGGTTTGGTATGTTTAGGGTTGGGGGGGGGGGGGGGGGGGGGGGGGGGGGGGGGGGGGGGGGGGGGGGGGGGGGGGGGGAGATCAATTTCTCCAAAAGTTAGGCGTGACCTAAGTTTTCCCATGAATAAGCAAACAGACCAAAAAAAAAGGGGAAATAAATAAATAAAAACAGACCTAGACCTTCATAAAATATCTTACGTTTCCATAGCAATCCTCATCATCCTCAGACATGGCTGGCAGGTAGGGGGTGAGCTTGGGGGGTGTCTGTCGGTGTAGGTCACTCCAGGAGATAATGTCGAAGAAGGGGTGCCGCCTTAAAGGGTCGTACCCTCCCATCTCTTCACACCCAATCCGCTTCGAAGGGTCCAGTGACTAACGGGGAAAACAGAAACAGATGAAACATGTGTTTCCATTCATTAGAAAAGCCCTGCAAATAACCAACACCAGCTGACTACCAAATATATATTTATTATTTACTTAATGTCCCCACAGATATAAGAAACATTTATTGGATCTTACATACACGGATCACAGTTGTTGACCACCTACCAAAAGCTGTTTGACAAGATCCTTGGCTTTGGGAAAGAATTTCTCCGGGAATTCATACTCCAGCTTTATTATCTTCTGGAATATTAGGTACTCATTTCTACAATGAATGAAACAAAAGAAAAAAACAAACAGGTTAGGGATATGTCTCTAGAGCAGTTTTGTTGGGGCAATAGCATTTTTTTGGACTTAAAATAATATTTAACATTAAACGTCAACCAAACAAACACTACATAATCAGCCATTATTAAAGCATGAAATAATGACAATTAACTGAGATGTGCCAACAACATCCCCTTACTTACCCAGCTCTGAACGGTGGTAAACCAGCCACCAGCTGATAGATAATACATCCCAAGGCCCAGAGGTCAGAGCTAAAAAAAGGAAACAGATAGAGGAATTAAGTTACAAATGTGATGCCAACCTTATCTGACAAACATAAAAACAGACCAATGATTAGCACATGACTCAGTTCCATGATGTCCAAACCTCATACCTCTTGCAGGCTGATTTCTCCGTTAGCAGCTCTGGAGACACATACTGTGCTGTTCCAACAAAGGAGTTTGCTCTCGCTGCCAAACAATGCAAAGAAAATAATAAAAAGGCTTGAATAACCCCGTACTGCTTACAGAAAGTAAAATGCTGTAAAATGTTATACTGAGAAGTACAAGTAAAATCAGGACTACGGTTGTACCTTGTTTACTGTCTGATGATAACTGTTTTGCCGTCCCAAAATCTGTTATCTGGATGTGCATTTCTTCACTCAGAAGAATATTCTCTGGTTTCAGATCTCTGAAATGATATGAACCACCATGTAATTTATGGGAATAATAAACACTTGACAGAATTTGAAAATTATATAACGAAAAAAGGATTAAAGCAAACAGAGTCTTACCTGTGTATTATCCCCTTATTGTGTAAGTATTCTAGAGCGCTAACTATTTCAGCTGAGTAGAATCTAGTACAGGTCTCATCAAAAGAACCAATTTTGCGAATGTATTTCAGGAGCTCTCCATTCTTAGCGTAGCTGAGACCAAAATCTAAGAAAGCTAGTTAAGGAATAATGTGACAGCTAGAAATCAATTGTTAAAAAACACCATCTACATTTTTTTTGACACCAAACAACTATTAAGTGGTTAATATACCACATGCCATGACAAACCCTTTAAAGGATACACAATTTCTCATCATCTTGAAATGTGAAGTACAGCTTGACAAAGAATGGGTGATCTAGATTTGACATCAAATCCCTCTCCCTTTTCACGTACTGTGCTTTGTTCTCCTTCATAATATGGCGCTTCTCTAAAATCTTAACTGGAGGAGAGAAAAGAAAATGTTAGGATATAATAGTATAAATACATCCAGCAACCTTTACATTTTGATAATAAAATATAATTCACCAAGCTGTTAAATTTTTACTTACTTGCATATTCTTTTCCTGTTACCTGCTCTCTTGCCAGGACAACCTTAGGATAAAAGAAAAGAAAAAATATAACATGGCATGTTAGTTTCTTGACAGACTTTGGAGAAAATCTTGTTAACTCTTAGGGCCTGTTCTGTCAATTCCCCTCAAATGAACTGAGGATGACTCATCGAAGCACCTTAATCAAAAGAATGCTAGCATGTAGCAACATCTTCCCAGGTATAATTCAAAAGCTAAGTGGAATGCAAGTTACATACCGTCGAGAAGGAGCCCTCTCCCAGTATCTTGCCAAATCTGAAGTCCTCTGGCTTTTTTTTACGCGGCTGAGGGGCCTGGACAGCCAGCTGTGTGCGGAGGTCTGGGCCCTGGCTGCCGGCAGACGCTCCTACAGCACGGGCCTCTGAGGTTGAGCCCTCCATGCTGGGACAGAGGCTACTGCTTGCGCCCGGGATAGCAAGTGGCGAGCAGGAGTCAGGGTGGTTTCTTACCATTGATGGATGCGAACAGGAACAGATGACAACGCTAGGCTGAATGGGCACAACATCATACTGCAACAGGAGAGGGAATATTGAGAATATATAAGTCAGCAGGGTGATGCTGTTGTAGTTCTTGTCTCAAAAAAGTTTTTAAAGAAAATTAAAAGAAGCAATGTCCACAAGTGGTTTAAATAGTGTATTTTCTCTTGAGAAATATGGGAGACCTAGTCTAAAGCTGTCAAAAGGCACCCAAAAACTACTACTGAATCATGCCTCCATTATGATTATCAATCAAGATGCTGACAAGTTTATATCAGGAAACTATATGCTGGTAATAAAATATTAGAATATAGCAATTACACCAACCTATTTCAGCAAAAGTGTATATAACACTAGAAGAGATGGGGCTTAGAATATCTGGATCATATTGAGTAGGTGCACTTTTTGAGGCTGTCAACTTAAATATACTGCACCTAATACTCCTGGTAGGACATTAACTTAAAATATACAATTTCAAGTGAGACCACTTGAGGAGCAAAGTCTAGAATTGATAAGGACATGTAACGAATATTTGAGAAGCCGACTCTGACCCTGGTGGTTACACCCTCAATTGTTAAAGTTGTGAAAACTGTCAAAGTTACTGCTTTCATATGAGAGCTATAACGTTACTTAGTATCACAGCTGAAATGAACACATCTAATTTGTAGGCACATGCTTAAACTGACATGGCAGCTAACACGAACAAACACTGACGAGACTCCTATGACATGATTGAGGTTCAAAGCCTAGCTACATACAGCGACACGTAGTGCTTTCCAACAAACTTGGAATTTAAAGTTATTTTTAACTTACTAAACTACTGTAACACTTAGTGCTGATGCTGCTCAGCTTACAGGTCAGTTAACGTTAGTTAGTTCAGTTGGCCTAGCTTCTTCTCATTCAAAACCAAGGTGTGGCCATTTAGCTGCCTTATCCAGACTTGACTGTATGGTTGCCAACTAGTCCTGTAACTGTCTACTGATTCATTACTGTTGGTCAACCATGTAATGGTTGATAGAAACGTCAGCTAACGATAACCTAACCCTGTTTACTTGGGTAACAACAGGCCTGTGCGAACTTTCTTAGCTAACTAGCACCTGCTAGCAGGCTAACGTTAGCTCCTGATGCCTTGTCAAATGATGCCGGCCATCACTGACAGCGAGTTATAAACTTAACGCTAACAGCCAGTCAATTAGCTAGCTAGCTAACGTTAGCAAGCCAGGTAACTTCAAACCCGTACACCCTTTTCACACAACTTTTATTAGTAATGTTCAAAGTTAGTGCGCCGAGATTAATATGGGAATTTGAAAGTTAATGGGTTGACAATCGAACAACAAAACGTTAATCTTGAAAAGCTATCTTATAACCAATAAAGCTAATGTTAAATCGTTAGCAAGCAGAAGCAGCGTCCAAAAGCGCGAACATGTTTAGCTAGCTAGATAGCTAATATCAGCAAACAGATAACGTTAATGCTACTGCTCATTCATCCTATAAAACTAACAGCAAGCACTAGTAAATGCTAAAACACCACCACATAATTCAAGGAACCCTTTATAACGATTGGTCAACTCTGATTAAGGTAGCAAACATGAGGTGATGTGTTAGCCAACTTAGCGAGCTAACGTTGCTAGTGAGTCGTAGCGTTAAACGATCTCTTGCGGCTAGCACCGCTCTTTAGATGAAGGCCCGACGTAACTATTTGTTGTCAAACAGCCGCAACATTGTAAATTTCAAGCACCGGCTTCGAACTGTTATTCGTGTTAAAGTTGCAACACTTACCAGCTGACTTGTAGCTCTTGCCATGGGAGTTTTCCACGAGTATTTATTTGGAATAAAATAATTAGAGAAGCTCCAGTAATGGCTGCCTCTGCGCCTTCATTTTCGAGTTGTGACGTCGTTCCACAACAATGTTACCGCAGGACAGCAGAGGAGAGTCCCGCTGTGTCCGCCCCCTCGCCACATTTACAACCCACTGAACTTGTAGATATTCAAATACCGCAGTTAATGTGGCCAACAAACTATGTTTGCGACAGTCTATTTTAGATTCACTAATTATGCTGGTCTTTTAGACATTTTTTACTTCTAAGGCTGCTTCAACTTACGTGTAGAAGCCCACAAGTCTACGTTTAACCATCAAACCATGTGTATCCCAACATGTACCTTAAACTGAATGAAGGTTGCAAGTATTAATTTTTTTAGTCTATTTACATAAAACAAATACATTTGCAATTTGTTTTGATACTAGTATGCTTTATTGTGATGATTTTGATGCAGTTTGTTCCTCTTCTTCTTCATCATGATGTGGGACTGTTCTTGACTCAGTGTTGCATTGTGTTTTTTCATCCTTTTCTTCATCTTCGTTATCCTCTGAGGTGTCCGTATCCTCACTAGAATCATTTTCTTCAGGTGCACTTAATACAGAAATGAGAGTTTGACAAACTTAGTAACCATACCCATGGAAAACAAACTTGGAATGAGCAGACTCTTTTTAGGGAATATTTGGTATATCCAAGCAATAGGACTTACTGACTTTTTTTGTTTTTAATTTTAACTGACAGTTTCCTTTCCGTTACAAATTAAACATTTTATAAAGTGATATGGGAGGAAAAAATGCTGATTCTATAAATTGACCACCTGTCCATAGTAAAATGAATGGATCAGTACTGATACTTTATTAATCACATGTATTACTACATGGTTAGAAAACAAATTATGGGGGTAATTACCTCACTCTGATTATAAATGTAATGACCTCATGAGCAATTTGAAGTGCTTACCACAGACGTCTGTTGAGATTCCTGCATTCTACTCCTGAGTTAACATCAAATGGATCTGTGAACATATAGATGATTAGCTTACATTAAAAAGAAAATAGTTTCAACAACAGATGTCTTATATCTGCAACAAAATAAATCCTTGTCACATGTAGGAAAAACACTAAACGGGAACCCATGTTTTTTTTTTCTCCCCCATTTTACCAAACTCCTCCTCCTCTGGTTTAGACGTGAGATACTCCTTTTCTACACAGAGCAGTTCTTCCTCTGACAGGCATGCAGCATAGCGGTCCAGCAGAACTTTATTGAGATCCAGGAACACTCTCCCCCACTTGAATTTATTTAACAAGAGCATTGCAAGTTCTTCAAAACCTGAAAAATCAGATACAGTTTGTTATGAGTCACACTGATGTACCTTTTAATTTGGGACAGGATACAAAAAAAGCAACCAGGAAGACAAAACAGTACATAATCCCTGAATAGCTAAAGCTAAGGCCTTACCAACAATGCAGAATGTGGCAGCAAAAGCCTCAACACAGGATAACTTGCAAGGCTTGCCGTAGTTGACGGGGTTTGCAGCTACGAGGTATGGCAGTAACCTGGGATGACTTCCGATCATCTTATTGAAGGGAGTCTCCTCCAGTTTAGCCCAGGAACAATCGATCACCGCTAACCCATTTTGGGCCACAATCTCTCTGTGCATAAAAGTCCATACAAAAACGTATTGTTTTTTCACATTTCCATTATCATTTGATCACAATAAGAGTGATTTATTAAAGACCATTCAAACAAAACATTTTTTATGGTATTATGGTAATATAATTTTGCTATAAAATAACAACATAACATTGTGACTTTGCACACCAACTTTCTTAAGCCAAGTGGCATGTTATCTGTACGCATTTTAAACTATCCGCGTGTATGTCCATGCTATATAAAGAGGACGTCAACATACACGCCACTTGCAGTGTTATCGCGAGAAGAAAGCAACAGTTGACTTGCGAAACGTGACGCGGTTGGGTTTAGGAAACAAAGAAGTCTGAAAATGTCAATGAAGTCTGCATTTTTGGTTGTTAATCTGACATAAAATATCTTAAAATCAAACCTTTATAGATTAAATTAGGAACTGATCAATCAAAAGAAAAGAAGACCTGATTACTGTTATATGTGGCAGTTTATGGCTTATATTATGAATATTCATGATGTGTTATAATAAAAAAGAAAAAATGCACACCTGTCCGCTGGGGTCACATACTTTGTGCCCATTGGACTCAGTATGAGTCCATTAAATCTCTGATTAAGGCGCAGGTTGCGTACAAAGCCCTTGCGTACCAACTTTCTGCCAGTACAACGTTTGGGATCACAGTGACCCAACTCCCACATGGCAAGTGGACAAGGCAGTTTCACCTGAGATGCCTCTGCGCCCTCCTCTGGGTAAAAACTGGCTGAAAAACACAGTGACAGAGGACAAAGTGTACATTATGATGAAAGTGTACATCATGATACAAGTGTGAGCACTCTTAGTTAACTAACTTTCATTTGTTTTTTTTTCACCTTTTCAACGTTTTATGGCCCAAAACTAAAATACAGGAATGCCATGTAAACCCTGTAATTCTCTTGAGAAACTTGGGTACATCTGTCCTTCCTATAAATATTTAATTATGTATTGTGTATTTATTTAGAAAAATACACAGCTAGATAACCAGAAGAGACAGAAGACAAAACATTGCAAAAAAACTATAATACTTATCAATAAACAAACTTAGCAATACCTTTTGACAATATCTTAGAAAAATGACAGGATTGTTACTGTATGCAGGTGTAAGGATGTAAGGTGGACGTTGTGCCATTATGTAAAATTAAATGTTACATTAGTCCAGTTATGGGTCAGCTAATTTTAAATGGGATGAAACGTGCATAAACAGGATAACTATTGTCCTTTATTAAATCTTTGACTTGTAACACAGACGTTAAATATGAGGCAAGCACAAAACAGTTGAAACATAAGTTTGGATTGTAACTAGTCATTATTACCTTGAAAAGCAGTGTGCATTTCATCTGTAAAGGCCTCTAAGGATTTCCCCTTCAGCTTATGTCTTTTTTCTTTGCCTTTGTTGTCTGGGCGCACAAACTTGTCCTGTTTCTTACGTCCCATGTTGCAACCAGTGGACAGCAAGTTTGCTACTGTCAGATTACAGCTTGCGTTAAAACTAACTAGCATGTGTTTACGGAATTTAGCTACTCTACCGTTAGCTAGCTTGCTAACGTTAGATATAGACCATACTGCCCAGTAGGTCTAAAGTATTTCAATTACACGTAGACCATTCACAAATTCAAATAGGTTGTCACAATATAATTGTTATTCCTGCGTCTATCGCGCGCTGCTTTTTAAACTATTTAAAATACACGTTAGTTAGCTTTTGTTACTTTTACTGTATCGTGGAAAGTACGTTGTCGTCCAAGACGTAAACTGCGCATGCTCTAGTCTTATTTTCATCACGTGCAATGTCATCTGACGAATGACCAACAAAGCAGGAAATTAAGAAAATAACCGACAGAGAAACAACCATAGACAGTTAAAGAAGACAACCCAATGGCAATCAGCACAATTTATTTTAGTCAGTCAAAAATTAGCCTTTCAAAGTTTTGTAACGGAATGCATAATTTATTAAGGCTGTGGATGGTCTGCGTTTCTCTTTTCAGTAAGTGCTTACATGCTATGTATTTGTTTACGTCGCCAAACCATATGTGCAACATTTTGATTTGAGGAGAGTCTGATGTTGACTGTTTCTTATACAGCAAACCATGGATTCGCCGGTAAAATGAAGATAGTCGAGGAGCCAAACACATTTGGGTACGTTAAGCCAAGACCTATCTATCACAGTGTGCACCTTGTTGACATTAGCTTCTTCCTGACTGATTTTCTTTGCGTTTGTGGATTTAGGTTGAACAATCCTTTTCTGGCTCAGGGAAGCAGACTCCAGCCTAAAGTGACCCCATCTCCAGTGTCTGGTAAAATAGTCTGACACCATTTAAAGCCTACATTTGATTAAATCCTTGTTGTAAAGTGTTTACCGGTTCAGTAGATGTTGGGAGTTACCACGCTATTTTCTGTCTCAATTACTGAATTCACTTATTATATCAACACCAATGTCTTCCTCAAGGCCCCACACATTTTCATCAGCTTGCTGGGAAGTGCTTCAGTCTCACAGAGTCAACGTAAGTATTTTACATCACATATCATGTGAGCACTACATTTAGGTTTTTATTCCCCATTTCCACTGGCCTAATAAAACAATCCTGTTTTGGATGCTTAAAGTTTGGTACATGCATGTTACATAAAGGTTTCTGGAAACACATAACAGGGGATTTGTGTGCCTGGTCATATTGCAGGTACAAATATGAATTCTGTCCATTTCATAACGTCACCCAACATGAGCAGTCATTTAGATGGAATTCCTACAGTGGGATCCTGGGGTAAGATATTACCTTACGTATACACATACACCTTTATAGCAAATACCAATCAATAACTGAATAGCAATTGGGATTGTTGTAAGAGCAGCTTTTGTGTGTTCCTAACAGGATCTGGCAGGAGTGGGAAATAGCAAATAACACTTTCACGGGCATGTGGATGAGAGACGGGGATACTTGTGGAACCAGAAACAGGGAAACAAATGTAAGTTTTAATGCCTACTCTTTTCTGATGGTTATTTAACATAATTAAGGAGGTCCCACTGGCTTTGTATAGGGTCTGTGTTTCTTCTTAAATATAAGAGTTCAAATAACACTGTGGGAGATAATAAACAAAACCTTAAACAGTGAATCAATCAGTTCAATATTTACCTAAAGTCTAGATGAAACATTTGATTTGAAAGTTTTGAACCATCACCCCAGAGCCATATTAGACAGACAACTTTTCAATCGAAACATCGTCTCACAATCATTGTCCCGAATAAATCAACAATATGAACACTAGAATTTTTTGTTGGTTTCTTTTGTTTCTGCAGGTGATTTTTGTCTGCAGTGCAAGCAGCAAGCTTGCTCAAGTCTCAGAGCCCAGTACTTGTGTGTACTCGCTAACCTTTGAGACTCCACTTGTTTGCCATCCACATTCCCTTTTGGGTAAGACAAAGACATCTTATTAAGGCAAGTCAAGGTAATAGGGATGTCTTATCATTTGTATGCTCTTTTTAAGTGTACCCGACACTGAGTGAGAAGCTCCAAAGGGAATGGGATGAAGCTGCGCAGGCTCGTTATGAAGGTCTCATTACGGAGCAGGTAAAGACCAGTTTCAGAATCAGAAATACTTTATTGATCCCCGAAGGGAATTTCTGTGTTGCAGTTGCAGGAATAGAATAATCAAGTAGAAATATTAATAAAGAAATATAAGGAGTGTGGATATGTACGGTATTTACATAGTTAAAGGAATGTTATGATACGGTATTTACATAATTAGGGAGTTGTAATGGTGAAAAGTAATAATAATGGTAGCAGTTGAGTGTTGCACACATTTCAAGTCAGTATTATTGCACAAAACAGATAATATTGTCCACTTCCAACCTCTCTAAGTGTTTGTGTGTCAGACACTTAGAGGGGGGAGTTGTAAAGTTTGATGGCCACAGGCAGGAATGACTTCCTGTGGTGCTCTGCGATGCATTCTGGGAGAATGAGTCTTTCACTGAAAGTGCTCCTGTGATTGAGCAGCAAGTTATGGTCATTTGGCTGATCACTTGCAAGCTGATGAACTGTATAGGTGTTCTTAAGATTCCCCGAGTGATTCCAACACAGACCTCTAGTCCTTTGTTCTATTTGCACTGAACATTATACAGTAATTTACATTTCAAAGCTCTGTCCTACTTTTTCCCATTTTTATTTCAGTTTTAGCTATAGTCTAATGGTCTTGCCAATAACACACAATGTACCTATATGTTTGCCGCAGGGATACAACAATATTTTAAGGGATATTTTTGACGACGCTGGTCTCCTGAAGAGCCAAAAAGTGAAGATAAAGCTGCCAGAAGTTGCAGCTGATTCAGGAACACACAACTCTTTACAGAAATGTACAGAGGTGTGTACATTTATGTACTCGTACAAATAGCCTACAAAATAACGTATATAAGTGCAATACTGTTTAAAATGTGTGACAGAAATTGTATATTTTCATAAAGGATTTCCAAAAACAGAGAGAAGAGATTGAGAGACTGCACACTCTCCTCACTCAACACAATATTACCTACGATTCAAAGCAAAGTAAGTGAATTGAACTATACTGTCTTCATTTGTTTAAGTAGTATATTGTGTTAACATTATTTGTTCTTTGTCGCAGATGAAGCCAAAGGCACAGCGAGTGCGACAGTTAAGGACCAACATCTACGGGGAGACAACGGCCTTTTTGTTCGGCAGTAAAACAAAAACTCTCTCAGATCAAGTCCCCTCCTCCATTTAAAATCACCTGAGTGCATGTGAAGATTTTGTTGATCAGTGTAAGCGACACGGACCATCACTGGACAATATTGCTGTACCTGGTGACGGCACTAAATGTTAATTTAAACAAATGCCAGAGAAAAACGGAACTCAAATGTGGATTAGAAACTTTTGCAGAGCTTTTTTTCCCTCCCAACACTTTCGAGGACTTTTTATCAGTCTCGGTAATAAATAACATTCTGCAAACACATTGAGAAGAAACTTTTTTTAAATAAAGTTTCAAGAGGGGGAAAAGTTTAATGTATTTGTTTAAACATTTAAGTCTTCAGCAGGTTAACACATGTTGCAATTGTAAAGTTCCTTAACACTTTTACAGGTGAAGATTTGTACTGTATTTGATTGGCGCACTGAAAACTACAAACCTTTTACTAGGTAGGAGACACTATGAAAAAACATCCATAACATAAATATTATTTTTGATTTTCTAATGGACAGGACATAAAGCATTTTATGAGACAATTGGTGTTTTTTTTATGTGTATCAGACCACCAGATAGGCTTGTGGTAGTATTTACGTCAGTGGAATAGTGTGTACTGGTTATTTTTATAAATCTAGGAAGTGATGTCACCAGCCTTAACTCACATATAGAGACTCAATTGTTTCTCCTGAAAAGTTTATAACCCGAAATAAGAGTCAAAATGAATCTTTACGTGCTGAAGGCCTAATTCCTCTCAGATCAAGCAGCCACAACTGCCAGCTGCTCCTACACAGTACTTACTGGATATCTGCTTTGGGCTTGGACAAGATGCAAATTTTAGGTACTACAAAGCTTGACTATATGAATATTATGAACAACCACAACCACACATGATTAGACAGATTTAGTTTAAGAATAGGTGTATGAATACAAATGTATGAATTGTGAACCTCTGGGCTGGAAAGAAGAGGAGAACTAAAACTGAATCATGCTTATACCTCGATTGGATGAGAAAAGTGACTTCACAGATTATGGGGGTTTGACACGCACAAACACGTCTTGACTACAAACATTCCTGACACTTTAACTCCAGCAGTCTCAGCATTCTGTTGCATCTTCATCTCTCCTTGTCCGCCCATAATGGCGAAACTGGACTATTTACATTTGGAGCTGGTAAAAGTAGCTACTGTGTAAAATGAACTTGTAAGATTTCATACTTTAGGAAATTATTTTGGTAACTTATTACTAGCAGGCAATGATGCACACAAGTAATCTCAAGAAAAAATTTAAAAACGTAACCTAGCCAAATTTAAATATAAAAAAATGTGAGCAATACTGGCAATTTAATCAAAACCCAATCCTTTCCCCTTAAGGACCAGTCCAAAAAACTACATACTAAGCATGTTTTGAACCTGGCTGGGGACCACGGTGGAGATTCAGTCCACTGACCAACAAACATGTCTCAGTCTTTTTCCGAGTGGGCTTCATTTGGGTTGATGGTGGTGGGTTCAGGAGAGCAGCTGGATAACTTCTCTGGCTCTGTGCGCCCTCTGCTGGACATCCGTGTCCTCTGGTGATTGTCCTGACACCTCGACCTGCACTAAGGCCTTCTGCACTGTGATGTCTCTGGCTCCTCCACGGAGCCCCTCCAGGTACTGAAGCAGCATGGAGAACTTCTCATCTGGAATCTGAGAGAATATTTTATATGATCGTTTTGCTTGAATCCAGTCAGCTGCCTATTAGTTTAGATAGTACACTGTATAAATAAATGGAAATAGTAAGTAAATAGTGACTTGTAATAAATATACAGTATATTGTACTTTATAATATATATAATTCTAAAAAGATGGCATGAGAGCACATCTTTAAATGTATGTTGTTCATAAAGACTGATACATTTTTCATAGATTGACCTCTGTTCTCCAAAAGTGTTACCCATGCTGTATTCAAAAAAATGCTGATAAAACAGCAGTCTTAAAGTTATACAGTATATTTTATGAATGGAGATTAGAGAGTGGGTGTAACTCAAACAGAAAGACATCGCTCTGGGGTCAACAACTCGCTCACTCTGTACCTCAGCTGAGAATCATCACCACGACCACACTGGGTTTCTTTTTTTACCTGTTGGGAGTTAAACATGTGCTGCAGTAACCACGTCTGCCTGGTCTTCTGGAACTTCCATTCCGCGCGGTTCTCCGCCCAGCTGCAAAGACAAAACCGATGCAAGTTGTAATTACAAGTAAAGGTGTTGTTGTTTTTTTATGATACCGCAATTTGTTGTCTGTGTTATTATTCTGGATTGCTTTATACTGTTCACTGTATTATGCCCTCCCATATACAAAACAAGGAGCAGGACCTTGTCCTTGAAGAGGTACTCCAGAAAAAATAGTAGAGGCCAATGTATCCTGAGTTTTAGTCCCTAATACGGGTCTATTTAAATACCACTGGATCACACAGCACACTTTTCACAATGCAACGTGATGAGATCTTGCATTAGACCCTGCCTGTCTGGTAAACACAAACCTCTTTCAAACCCAATACCCCAAGTTAGCAACACAGGCTTTCTCAAGGCAAAATAATCAGGGTTCATTTTCTCAGACTTTAGAAGGGTCCTTCAGAGCCACAGGAGATATTATACATTACAACATTTTCACAAGGTTGGGCTTCTTATGACTGGTATACTGAACTTATTGTGTAATATCTGACCATACACCACCCCCATCAACAATTACCAAAGAGTTACACCTTTGACACATTCTCACCATAAGGAACCATCATAACCAAAGTAGTATTGTGTTTTGAGGACTCTATTGAATTGCATCAAATTGTTTAAGTGTTTCTGATTACATCCTTTTTTTTGCTGTGAAATATAATTTAAAGATGGCCAGTTTGTGGTCTTCTGGATCCATATCATGGCTTAAATGCCTGAATAGTACATTGCTGGTTATGTGGATACAGAGACTGGGTTTGTTTTGGACCTGGAGTTTCGTATTAAAGAAGTGATGTCATCATCTGAAGGAGGCCAACAAGTCGATTTACCTGTCCTGTTCTAAATAAGAGTTGCTCTTACCAGGTGAGGTAATCTAAGGCCTGCTGAGGTGCAATGGATTCAGATGCCTCAGTTTTCGGTAAGGTCTCTCCCTCAGCTTTAAGCCTCTTCTTCTCTTCCTTTTTTAGGATCTTCTTCATCTTCCTCTCCAGGACTCGCTTCTCTTCGGGACTTAAGTCCTCCTCTCCCTCCAGCTCGTGTGTCCCCTCGGGGCGATGGCGTGGATTGGAAATCTGGAAGGCGCACCAAAGCAAAACAAAGGCTCATGGGAGTTATCTCCATTAACAGGACTTCCTTTGTAGACCCTTATCAAAACCCATTATCCTACATCCCTAAATAACTCCACATTGATTGAATGGTAAGAAAAATATAAAGATTATAACAATAACAAAACCGTTTACTTAACAGCCATTTCCTGCCAATTTTCTGTATGTTACAGTTTTATGGGTAAGTGCAGAGCTGATGCTAGATGCTTAAAATATCTTAAGTTTAATGTAAGAGATAAAATAAATGTAACATTTTGTTTTTGTTACAGACATGTGAAAGCTAAAACACCCTTTTGAGTTTGAATCACTTCCTGTTGTACTTTAGCTCGGAGGAACGTTTCCTGTATCTGCAGCGATGAGGTCAGACTATAGGGTGTTGTAAAGTTTACTGTGGTGTGCGACATCCCTTCAGCATTCAAAGCCCTCGCTATTCACATCCACAGCACACGTATGTACGGTTTAAAAATAACCAGCCGTTAAGTCATTTTTTTGCCCAATCATACAGAGGAACCACAAAAACAAACAGGTGTGTGAGTGTACACAAATTTAATCGCAGTTTCATGACGGAAAAACTGCTGCGAGACAACACTACCACAGACAAAAAATAATATGTTCCCTTTGCAACAGGATGAAAGTAATTATCTAGCTCTCCATTTGTCTGCAGAATACTTCATGCTTGGTAAAAACACTTGTTTAAACTTAAGGAATAAAGAACCAAATTAAAGCCATGTAGCTGCAGGAGCCAGTAACCACGGCACAACTTAAAGACTGTGTTTACCTCTCAGGGGAAATTAAACAAGGGACGCAGTATGCTCTGATTTGACAGACCTCAGTCTGCACGATGATGAAGAAGGGAGAAAAAAAAAGGAGGGAGGGGAGGGAAAGATTTTGATCACATGGCCACGAAGTCATTCTGAAAGTATGCTGGCAGGGTATCGCCCATAGAAATATAAAAAGTCCTTCACAGTGAGTGGCCGTGTCCATGCAAAGAGCATCACTTTCAGAGATTTAAGTCAATCACCAGCGTCAGGCTGGTGGATACTAAACAGAAGACGAGCGAGTGACGAAAGCAAACATGGTAAGTGGAAACATGTGTTTTTACTGAGTAGGCAGTTCCTCAAAGCAGACTAGACAAAGACGGGCCAACGGGGACATGTGGTCGTAGGAAGGATTTTAGAAAACAAACATTTTAACTAAATTTATTCAAAAGGTTTCCCTTCTAAAATCTAGTCAGCACTTGATATATTTTTAGAGATCTACAATAATGACTTCCAGTTAAGTTAAAATCTTTGCTGAACTTTTAAGTTATTCAGGAAGGAAATGCCCAATATGTTGTAAGAGTAGGTTTCTGTGAGAATCTAATTCAACGATTCACAGGCTGAGCAATGGTAAACAGTGTTGAATACATGAGCTTATTTACTCAAACATAGTTTTCCACTTGTTGATGTGCACTAAAAGGACAGCTGATTTAGAGACACCAAGTAACATAACATACAAATACTTGTATCCAAAGCACCTGTACCCCAAAACACCAACTTTGCTAATAGTTCATTCGATTTCTATTCTCCCCTGACGGGAGGAAATGCTTGACAAACACGGACGGCTGATGCTAAAGAGGACAGGATGTCATCAGTGCATGTTTTCTCTTTTCATTTTCAGTCTAATCGAAGCGTGGACATGGTGGGGAGCACCACATCTCCATATTCCAACAATTTCACTGTTGTGGACAGTATCACCTCCATCATTGCTACCTCCACTTCAGCAACCTACTCTCCTACTGAACAAATTGCAGCCAATGACATAACCTCCCGGGCAAACTCTGTCTACAGTTTCTTGGCGGGGCTGGGCTTCATCGCAGGCTGCTTCCTGCTCTACAGCTTCATCCAGACCTACAGAGCCCAGAGACGGCTGGCCTGGCTCGACTGCTTGCTCTGGGGCTTTTGTGGCCTCCAGATGCTGCTTCTGCTTCTCTCTCTCCACGCTGTGACATACAGACCAAAATACCTGTATACCACAGGCTTGGGCTGTGCTGCTCTCTCCTTTACCATCAACACAGCCTCTCTGAGTGGCCTGCTGGTCTTAGTGCTCATGGCTTATGTCCTAACCCTGGATCCTCCATCCCACGCCCTGCTGAGGAAGCCGTGGGTCTGTGCGGCTCTGGTGATCCTGACTTCTATCCTGATTTCTCTCCTGCTGGCTGGACTTCGTGGACCCAAAGATGGTCTGAATGAAAATGCCACGTGTTTTATGGATCCAATTCGTGATGGTGAGTCGTATGCAGCGGCTAGGTTGTGCCTGGCTTTTTTGATTCCCTACATCCTTCAACTGGGACTTCTAATAGGTGGCTGCGTCCGGCAGTGGAAATCAAAAGGGCGTTTCCTCTCCGGCTCCGAGGAAGGTCCTGTGTTCCTGACGGTCACCGTGGTCATATTTTTCTGCCAGCTCTTCTACAGCGTGGCGCTGGTGAGAGGAGCACAACTAAAACGACTAGCACAACAAGAGAAGGAGGAGCTGAGCCATCGTGAGCAGGCGTTTCTGAGCGTGGCTGAGTTTGTACTGTTCTCAGGGAGCAGCGTCAGCCTCCT
Source organism: Etheostoma cragini (assembly GCF_013103735.1). Classification (NCBI taxonomy): domain Eukaryota; kingdom Metazoa; phylum Chordata; class Actinopteri; order Perciformes; family Percidae; genus Etheostoma; species Etheostoma cragini. The sequence goes on along the minus strand of NC_048427.1, from coordinate 12,073,871 downwards.
GCTAGTGCTGCTCATGCACAGGCCGTGTCGAGAGACTCTCCACGGAGTGTTTAGGCAGCTGAGGGACACCTGTCGAAGCCCCGGACGCACACAGCCCAACAGAAACATTATCGCTCCCCACATCGAGATCACAGACACCCTGCAGGACATAGAGTCATAGAGGACGACGACTCATCTAAAATAGAACTCTCCTGACGCATCAAAATAAAGACTTTTGAGATCTGATGTATTGGACATATTCTTAATCTTGCTTTTAAAATGCTTTCAGTGTTTATTTTTCTATTTAACTGTTTTAATGCGTGTTTTTTCAAAGTTTGCTAAGCTATTTTTCAAATTTCATTTTTTTTGTACATTTGTATTTTACAAAAATTAAATGTTTTGCTGTACATCTCCAGAACTGTGCCACATGTACAGTCCTTACACACGTTAAATCAACGAATAGGACCATTAAAAAAGGACTTACTGTTGGTAGTACGTGCAATTTCATCTCTCTTTAAACTTCTCTTAGACACACCTCTTTTCTCGGAAAACAGACTGTTTGTATAAACACGATTTACACAAAAGTCCATTTAGACCAAATGCCTCAAAAAACCTCTGCAATTCCCAGAATGCCACATAGGAAAAAACATTAGGTCAAGGAAAATAAAACTCTGATTTTAACTTTAGGCCAACAGTGGCAATAAAATTTACTTTATTATTAGTTTTTAAAGCTGTTAAAAAGAACCAAAACAAGCGAGGCAGGTGATAATGTGAACTGGAGAAATTGATGGGCACCAATTCTAGGAATAACTGACCTGCATGGATCACATCTTGCATCAGTACCGATATAGAGTGGCTCAAAACCAGGGACCAGTAAGAAACTGAATAGAAGAGCTGGTTTGCATAGGTTTTTGTTTCATCCCATTTAATTTTAGACTTGACTCACACTGTGTAGAACCATTGTAGCAACACAGATCTTATAGGAAAGTCCCAAAATCATTAAAAGGAGAAATGTATGTATACATTATCAATATGGCATATCACATACAGTCTCAAACAGCTAAGCCTATAAACCAAAACTAAAAACAAAGGGGCTGCTAAATAATATTATAATATTTTGTGTTATAAAGAGCCTGAAAAAATAAATGAATTGAGACTGTTCCAGTCTGTCCATCTTGTTTTGTGTAAATAAACTGTTAGTCTGTCTGCTTAAAGTGCCAGGACTCCCATATTTATATATTTAAACATTCTACAATCACAGTCCTGTTCGCACTTTACTTGACGTTAACATTTATGCAAAAAAATAAGTCTATATAAACATACAAAGGGGATGTTAATTGTGACTACTTTCTGTATTGCCAATAAACTGACTGTGATAAACAAAAAAGGTTTTCATATTTGTCAGAGAAAAAAAAAAAATCCAGTTTGTGCAAGTGAGTGTGTGCGCACACGCCTGCGTTGTGTGTCTGTTGTTTGTGGGTGGCACCACAACATTTCTCTGGATTTTCTGTGACACCTGCTTACAAAGTCACCACCATCGGCACAGGGAGGATTATAAAGACCGCAATGCAGTGCAAGGAAACTCAGGTAGGTATTTTATATGACTCACAAATTAATTATATCAAAGATAACTGACTATTGTCTTATAGTTTTAAATTCTGTTGAATGTACCACTAATTTGACCAACAGTTGTTCTAAAGCAACTAAAGCACAACAACGATTTTAAAGCATGTCTTTTTTTATAGAATTGACAGTAGAGGGAAAAAAAAAAATTATTGCAATTTTGCATCAACAGAAGGACGCATTCTCTTTTTATAGCATTCTCTCTTAATCCTTACTCTAAAATAATTTAAAGAAAGGCAGCTAATCTGAAATGTTAACAGCTACAAGTGGAGCATTGAGAAACATTGATATAAACCATGGGGCTTGAAACTGATCTTGTATAATAATCTTGAATAGAAGGGTATATGACATTTTGTAAGAGCGGGTACAAACATATAACCAAGAAATATCCCAATTCCTGCGAAGCTGAAAACAAGCTTGACTAACTGCATTTCTTCTTCTCTGTACAGAACAAAAAGTGGGCATCCCTGTACTGTTCATCCAAGAAGACCCCGGTGCAGAAAGAGGAAACAGATGACACCATGGTCTCTACTGGGGCTAAACCCTTGGAAAACTAAGCATTATGGCAACTTATTGATTAGCTACTGCTAACACCAGATCAACACTAAAGTGTAATACTGGACATGACCACGTACATGGACTACAAAGTCTTTACTGTTCAGATAAATGGCACAAAGGCAGCAGTGTCTGATTTTCTGCAGGAATTTTCAGAGAATAGTCAGCTTTATTTAATCAGCCTCTTCCTCTCCAGCCTCTACATTATATTCCTGTTCCCTGTCGGTTTCATCGGGAACATCCTCATCTTAGTGGTGAACCTGTACCACAGGGGTCACTTGACAGCCCCGGACCTCTACTTTGTGAACCTTGCCGTTGCCGACCTTGCCCTTGTGGCTGACTCTCTGATCGAGGTGTTCAATCTGAAGCCAGGCTACTATGACAAGCCCGGCCTCTGCACCTTCATGAACTTTTTTCAGCAGGTCAACATGTACAGCAGTGTCTTCTTCTTAACCTGGATGAGCTTTGACCGCTTTGTCTCGCTGACTGGCTTCACTGGTCACAGCATGCCTCGCGCACGCCTCAGCTGCTTCCTTATCTGGGTGCTTTCGGCGTTGCTCACCGTGCTTCCTTTCGCTATAGCTCAAAGGCAACACGCTGGGGAACTCCACTTCTGCTTTGCAAACGTGACCCAGATTCAGTGGCTGGAGGTGACGTTGGGTTTCTTGCTGCCTTTCTGCATCATGGGTCTCTGCTACTGGAAAATAGCACAGGTGCTGCAGCGGAGCAACAGGGGTCATGACGGCCCACAGCAGAGGCCTCGCAGGCAGAAAGCCCTGCGGATGATCTCAGCCGCTGTGTTAGTCTTCTTCCTTTGCTGGCTCCCGGAGAATGTGTTTATAAGTGTTGACCTTCTGAGAGGTGACGCAGAAAGCGGGACACTTTGGCAGGATTACCCCCTGACAGGGCATGCTGTCAGGCTGGCGGCCTTTTCTAACAGCTGCCTGAACCCGCTCATCTACAGCTTCCTTGGGGAGACCTTTCAGAATAAACTGAGGATCATATGGGCCAAGCTCAGGCACAGGTCAGCCACAGGAAAAGTTCTCCCTGTCCCAGCGGGAAGCACATGTGGCCATGCGACAGACCAAGGCGGTCCACACATTGAAGCTCCAACAAACCTTCCACAAACTGTTCTGCTTCCCCCCCAAAATAACTGCCTACTGCATACTGTAGGTCACACCGACAATAGATCATGTCTGTGCCATCAGTGTAAAGACATTAAGGGACAATGAAAACGCAAGGGCTCCAACTGTTGTGGAATCGCTTGCGTTGAATCCGTTATTTATTGTTTATGTACACCGTTTATGGGACTTTTTTATCGTGTTTTGACAGAATTAAATCAATTTAAATATCAGCTTTTAATGCATTTCTGATGCCACCTGGATTGAAAATCTGAACGTTTGTCATATAAATAATTTTAGTAATACCAACTAAACTGTAAGAAAACAATGTCAACTTTCAATTGGCCTCCAAAAACTATAACTTTCAGCTGCTATTAATTATACCTTAAAACATCTTGTTTTTAAGACTGGGTTATTACCAGCCCAAGTAAAGAGCATTCTGTATAGACAACCAAAAAAACACAAAAAAATCAGCCGGGTTCACCTGAGTACTCACAGAAACAGAAGAAAACAAATGGAAACAGCAAATGCTCTTACCTCACTTTGCTTTGTCTTCTGTGTTTGCTCTGTCATTTGTTTCTTTTTCTTTTTCTGTTTTTTATCATCTGCTGTGATTGTCACATGAGGAATCTGTACTGGAGCCTCCTGAATTAAACAAACAATCATGATTTTTAGGTTATTCTTTCAGGTTGTGTCATCTAAAACAGGCATCTATGTCTATGGGTACAGATACAAGTCAATATCTTACTCACCTCTACTTTCATCTTTTTCCTTTTCTTTTTTATGTTAGTGTCCATCACTTCTTCCTCGCTGACATTTGAACTCAACTTCTTCCTTTTAGGCGGGTTTGTCAAGGATTTGTCCTTGGCCATGGGATACTATATTCCTACAAACAAAACAATGCGAATACACACGCTGTAGTATGAAATGGGCATATAATAAACCTAGAGGAGGATTAGAGCTTTTGCTTACTTACATTTCTGTGATAAACATTCCATGACATTGACAGAGAAATACAAGAACATTTTGACCTCAAGTACAACTGATACTCAACACATGTAAACATTTTTCACAGCCCAAACACGTGTTACGCTGGTATTTCTACGGCCCCCGCATAAACTGCCATCACGTCTAAAACGTAGCCAATCATTGACCAAACATGTATCTTATTACACTGTTCTTATATACAAATGTACTTACTTAAACTGCAACAAAACGTGTATAATTTGAGTAAGAAGAGACCACAGGCTGGATAAGAAATGCAGAGATAGAGCGTGGACCTAAACCGGAAGTGATGTCGGATAGATAAAGCGTGATTGGACGGATATCTCCCCTTGTTTTGTGATTGGTCAATGGTTGAGACCGCTTCAAAGACCCTCGTACCAATCATGCTTTATATATTTTTAAATATTGAGGAAAAAAAATATGATGATTTCTTAAATTGAGTGTGATTTGGAAATATTTTTCACTAGAAAATAACACCAAAACATTCAAACACATAGAACAAATTTAATTTAATGCTGGGGCCAGGATATTGTTAACATAAGCTGTGTATTCAATTATATTTATATATATATACACAGTCTATGATTGTTACAGTGTTAAAACATATAGCAGCTGGTAAGAACGTCTGATATTAAATTACACCAACTACTAGAGTCTGTGCTTATCAGGCCAAAACATTACATCATCATATCTTTCACCGCAAGATAATTAAAGTTTTCAAACCAATCACAATCGTCAAGCCTCGGGACGGAACTTGTTTTGGTGGAACATGTATACGTTCAAAAGTTGTTTTAGTCGTGCGAGATAAAACTCAGATTGGACAGATAGTCTAGCTATCTGAGGAGCAGTTAACCATATTCCTCATAAATCCACCGGATTTATTTCAACACAAAGAAAGTGGAAGGAAACGGACAACGACGAAAAGACAAGCATTCGGCGTAATATATATGTTAATTATTAAATATTAACAGATTGATACCGACTAATGCCACCATAAACAAACAGAAGCTAGACCTCTGGCTTGTAGTGGAACGGTCACAATCAGTGTTCAAAAGCACAACCGGAAGAAATTGAAGGTTGCACAATGATTACATGACCTACTAAGGTGTGTTTGATGTGTGTTGAAAACCTTGAGTTTATTTCACGTAACGTGGTGTCCTAATATGACCAGTTGTCCGATATGTCTACACCAGCAGGACGAGTTTTCAGCAGTCTGACACGCGTTGCTTTCAGACGAGGGCTACTGATTCATGAAGCTAACGTTATACCGACAGTGAGGTGAGTGTACATCTGCTCGCACTTTGACTAATAGTTGTGTGGTTCAATGACTAAGTTTTAAATGTAACGTTACCAACCTAAAGATTTCGTAAGGTATTAGGAAATTTAAGCCAGGGGTCATATATGTACACCTTTGGGTAGTTTAAGAGGCCGGGGCGTCATATTTAACTAAACTGATTAGATGTGAAATACGTCTCTCAAGTCTCCAAAATGAAAATAGTAAGAACAAGTATTACACCACTCTTAGACATTAGTACAGCCCTTCGAGAAACATGTCAATGTACTTTCCATTCATAATTGATGTATTCGTGCTCTTTGTCAGCAGACCGAACGGTGTGCGGTTCATAAGTCTGAGCTCTCAGAGGTTAGCGGAGTCCAAAGATGGCGATAAAGAGGTCAACGATGAACCCATCAAGTTCTCCACCAGTAAAGCCAGTCACAGAACCTGGAAAGTGAACCGCTCCATGGGGAGCCAGTTTGAGCGGCCCTGGTGGAAGGTCCTCCCCATCAGCCTCATATTCGCCATCTTTCTATTGTGGTGTACCTTGAGAGGAGAGACGAACATTGATGCACAGCTGGAGAGGGAGCTCTATGAGCAGTTACCAGGCTTGCTTTCAGAGGAACAAAAGGAGCAAGCCCAAAGTAAATCAAGTTAAATGTAAGATTTGTGTGTATATATGATGTAATAGGTGTCAATTTCTTGCAAATGTTCAGTTGACTGGTTGAAACATGCGTTAAAGGGTAAACACTCCAACTTGTCTCTGGGTATTATTTCTCAATTCAGTTTTACATCAGCATGCAATGTGAGCACCTTCTTAGCAATGGGGGATTATTACATGATTTGATGCTGCTTGACCTGCTTTAACATTTGCAAATTTACACTTAAACATAATGCTAATCATATCCAAAGCATATACTCTTAAAAAATTCAGAATTTGAGGTAGCGGAAAGTTTATTTACAGCACAACAAGAAATCCTGTGGCATGCACACACAACAACAAGGTATGGATTCTAGAATAGTATGCAAACCTGAGAAAGGCAGTGGAATATCGTTTTTAGCATTTACAGATATGAAGCTCTATTCTATAGTGAATATGACAGTTTGAGAAAGTCAAGTGAAAAGAAAGTACAAAAAAGGAAAACAAGCCTGAAACTGCAAGTAAGGTGGTACACATGCTGGTAATAGTTCCAAGACTTAAAAAAAGTCCCAGTCAACCCCCCCCCCCCCCCCCCCCACTAAAAAGATAAAATCCAATGAATCATTTATGCACGCTCTCCTCTAATTCGCCTGGCCAGTTGAATGTCCTTGGGCATGATGGTAACCCTCTTTGCGTGAATAGCGCACAGGTTGGTGTCCTCAAACAGTCCAACCAAGTAGGCCTCACTGGCTTCCTATACGAGGAGGAGAAATCAAAGTAATGACATTTAGTTGGAAGAATACATGAAAAACAATACCTAGACATGTAAAAAGACTAAGTGCCATCTCACCTGCAGAGCGCCAATAGCTGCACTCTGGAAACGCAGATCCGTCTTGAAATCTTGAGCGATTTCCCTTACAAGGCGCTGGAAAGGCAGCTTCCTGATGAGCAGCTCGGTGGACTTCTGGTACCGACGGATCTCACGCAGAGCAACAGTACCAGGCCTACAACAACAAATGAACCCAATGAAACACTGTGGGGACCGATACCTACTTAATATTTTTTAAATATTGCATGTGTACTCTTATTGTTGCCTCACATTTGCAAATAACAATAGACTTGCTACACCACCACTAACAAACCTGAGCAAAGCATGTATACCTGTATCTATGGGGCTTCTTCACTCCGCCTGTGGATGGCGCGCTTTTCCTTGCAGCTTTGGTGGCCAACTGCTTCCTAGGAGCCTTTCCTCCGGTGGATTTACGAGCGGTCTGCTTGGTACGAGCCATACTTCACCTGCAGGTCTGGAAACAAAAAGATGAGGCCAACAACGAATTACATTTCATTACGTATTATTACTGTTCTTAATACGCTACTTTTAAGTGGACCAATTGCTACCCCAGTCAAATTTGTTTACTGTAGCAACACCAGAATTGGCACTCGGTTATAACTAGCGTTATACACTCAAAATCAATAATCTCTGTATATATTTTTCAGCAACAACGATAACGTTACTAGAAATGGTATTAGCGGCAGCTCAATTTTTCAAGGGACGTTTCTTAATGTGCAGACATGGTCTAACCTGTGACGATACGCCGACTGGTTTATCTATACAAAACAAGCCCATTGCCAGCCGCGCCACCATTAAGCTGCGGGATACACACACGTTTCTTTGCTCTCGATAGCGAGCACTTTTAAAACCTAGCACCGACCGATGCAAAATGGCGCCAGCTAGCTACCACTTAGCTAGGCTTTAACACAGTCAATAATAAGCCTCAGAAGTCATCTAAGCCCATTTGATATGGCCATTCAAGTGATGCTAAACCCCAAACGTAAATTTGACTTTAATAACGTGTTTATTTGAAGTGAAGTTTGTACGAGTATCCCAAATGTAGCTAGCAGTTAGCCGACTGACTATGGCGCGCGCGGTTTTGTTTTCAAGTGACTTACTAAGTCCAACGTTATACTACCGTTTCTAACGAAATTAGAGAGCACCATATAGTAAATAACTTTAGCTATCAACACCAAATGTAGAAACATGCGATTCTATTCATTAACGCTCACACTTCTACCTTTTTGTGTTTTCTTTCCGGGAAAGTAGCGTATCCTCGCAATGCGTCGGTTGACTATATTGACTGTGGGGGTGTACATGCAGGAGGTGGCATTTATAGTCTGAGAGGAGCGCTGCTTCAAGTCCCGCCCCTGAGCCAACAGGACTGGACCACAGTCAAATCCCTGAGTGGAGGAAATAAGGAGGATCACTATCTCTGCATTTAAAGTAGAATGAAACAAGAAGTGCCTTATTATTTTAAACGGAAGTGTCGACATGGTTTGCATTTATTCATGAACCCAAAACTTAGTCCGCACAATGTTGGAATTAGCAATTGGTTCTACGACCTTAGGATTGATCAAATCAATTACAGTGCTCACCGACCTCAAATCCCCTTATTTTCTTTGAATGGCACGAACGGGAAACAATGCTGTCTTGGTAAACAACAGAAATGCTAGTTATGTGTAGAAATCACCAGTTCAGCTTCAAGCGTGGTCAGTGTCAGGCAATGATGGAAAAGGCATCATCCTATCCAAGATCAATACAGGGCATATTCTGTTCGGGATGCAGTTTTATTTGCATCAGTCTAGTCCAAGCCAGCTGTTCTGTCCATATTTGGCTATAATCTGAACGCCTCAAAAAATGAAAAGAAAACTCACCATAGACTTGTTTTAAGGAAATAATGTTCTATTTTTGAAACCAACCAAGCAGCTGCATTAGCTGCATGAACAAATCTCTTTATACCCACTAATGGCATAGAAAAAACACAAGCTGTCAAGTTACTGTACAGATCACCCAGACAAATTCAGCATTATTCTGCTGACCTTGAGGGATCCTTCTGTTTCATTCATGTGTGGAGTCCGCACTGCTTTCTGAGCATCTGGACATCTGTTTCGGCAACACCCCGGACTGTTCATTTACATTCACATTTCTTTAGGACAACACCCGTGCTTGTAATTAAAGAGGAGAGTTCATCTGGAAGCGGATCCAAATATATACATATTTTTCACGTATTGCCTATTTACTTCTCATAATGCATATACTTACCAAATTCTTTTTTTTTTACATTAGTAATATACATTTACAATACTGTCTACACAAATTGTATCATATATTTATATTACTTACATTATATCTTATTTGCTTATATTTTTGCCCTATATTAACTTGCACGAGATAAGATTAGATTGTTTTGCTCTTACGTTTTTCTTTAAGATTGTCATTGCCAACGAATACTTTTCGTACAACTATTTCGAATAACTATTGTTGTGCACATAACCAAGAACCTGGAACTTTACCTTGATAGCCTTTTACTATAGCACATTTGTTTATCTGGTTTACTGTAGTTGCTATCATCTTTATATTGCTTACACCTGTTTTTGATTTTGTATTTACACGTTGCCATATATTCTCTCGCAGTCCCTTGTGTTTTTTAATTTGTTTTTTACTCATACTCTTAAAATTAAGAAATTAAGCCCTAATAATTTCCTTTATCCTATTTACCATTTTCAATGTCTTTGTTGAAATTTTATATATGAAAAAAAACATCAAATCAGACTATACGGTCTGCGTACGAATCTTTTTTGTTTGCAGTGATTGAAAACGTTGTTTTGTCAAATGAATCCAGTCAGTAAACTAGCCTTTAGTCATGATGCGAACGCCACCAAGCGGAACGAGAGGCGTTGGGGAAATATTACCAGACGGACCTGTTCTCATGCGACACCGGTTGTAAGTATGAACACCATAGACATGTCTATGATGAACACAACATGATTTCACGGAAACTAAGCAAATAGGAGTATTTTACAAATATTGGCTAACAGCTTAAGCATGTTCCGCTGAGCGTGTCTGTATCCTGGAGCGTCGAGTAAAATAGTTCCGTCTAACAAGCACCTTTCAGCTGAAAACCTGCAACACTGGAAGAACCAGCATGAGCGAGCCAAGGCTGCTGGTAATAGGTAGGCTGCGTTAGAACTGGACGGACACAGCACAAGCTAAACGCATTTTCTATGAGCCTTGCTGGACGCACTTGTGTGGTCTATTATAGGCCGTATTTGAGGAACAAAATGTAGATTTAAATGACTTGACTCAGTTTGTCTGCACAATTCCGTTAGTTAAATATTGTAACTAAAATAAATGTAAGGTAAATCGGCTGTTTTTATATTTTCTAGTTTTAACGAGTACTCAAAGTGCTTTTAAATAGTACGGGAACCATTCACACACATTTACAAACTGGCTGCCACCGGGCTTAAAAGGTTTTCACTGATGTTTGATTGTTTTATACATTTTCATGTATCTTTTTCAGTTAAAGTTAGAATACGTTTGGGGGTAATTAATGCAATTCTAAGTCAATGCAATGCCCCCAAAGGACAGTTATCCTAATATGTGTGTGTGTGTGTGTGTGTGTGTGTGTGTGTGTGTGTGAGACACAGATATTGAACCAAAGTCAAACAGCTCTGTTCCTGTCAACGATCGAGCTGAGAATCCCCTCTGGCATCGCAGTGACAACACCTTTAGATTCAACTTCGTCCCTGACAACCGTCCAGCACTTCCGGAGACGACATCTCCATCAGACGTGACCCAACCAACCGCAAGCCGGATATCCTTTACGAGACAGGACCCTGCATTTGCCTTCAACTTTCAAATTCCTCCTGTTCCACCTGTGGAAATCATGGAGACAACAGAGACCCCAGACACTTCCTCTCCAGGCAGCCAACAACGTATCAAAGAGGAAATGCCTTCCCCGCCGCAGCAGGTTAACTCCCCTCCTGAGCCGTCAATGCAATCAAAAGCAAAGAAGAAGAAGAAGAAATCTGGAAAGAAAAAACACTTAGATAGCACCGAATCACAGCAGACGCCTTGTTCAGCTGAGGGGTGTCAAGGAGGCGAAGACACAGAGCTGGTCAGTACGAAATAATTTCCTTTAAAGTAATCATGGTGGGTTCCAGTTGATTCTATGTCAGAATGTGACTGTTTTGCAGAGTGCAGAGGAGCAGCTGAACAGACAGCTGGACTGGTGCGTCGAGCAGCTGGAATTGGGAATTAAGTCCCAGAAGAGCACACCGAAACAGAGTATAACATTTAATTTCTACTTCATCTGACCTGTTCATACAAAATATATGATTACTTAGTCCATGCAAAGCCTAGTGTGACCAAAAATATAGTGTAAGCTACTTTATTGTATGTAGTATTACAAATGCGCATGTGTAGCGCATACAGTACATATGTTAATAGCATTCTCCACGCAGACGAGGAAGCCTCTCGTGCCCTGAAGACTCTACGAAGCTCCAAAGCTCCACTGGCCAAGAAGAGGCAGGTGATGAGAGCCATGACGGGAGATTACAGGCAGAAAATGGAAGAGGAAAAGCGCAAGCAGTATAAACTCATTCAGGGTGGTGAGTGCGTTTTAAATATGATTTTTAAGAGAAGTTCTAGGTTTGGCCAAAGTGTGGTTAATTGACAGATTTCTCCAATTCCAACAGAAGTTGCATCAGGTCGGGTCAAATTAGTGTCGGATTCTCCAAAGAAGTCTGTTTTCCACCGGAGAGCTGACGTCAAAAGCCAGCCACCAGCCACAGAGGAGCACCGTCAACAAACTGGAGCCCAGCACACACACCTGACAACACGGACGCAGGGGGACTCTCCAGCTTTTGTCTTTACTCCCTCAAAGGAGGAGTTTCGCTTCAATTTTCTCTGATTTACCCTGAGGACAAATTTCACCAAACAGAACGTTGGGCCTGTGGTTTGTGAGCTGCGAGAAAACCAATGCCAACACGTAAAATAACACATTCAAAATGTTGAATTGCTGACTGCTTGTGCCACCCAGTATATCTAAATAAAAGGTTTTGTATTTTTGTTTCCGTTGTTTTTTTTCGTTTTCCTCATCAGTAGCTACTACATTCAGGTCAGGTCAATGGTGGGTTTTTTTGGGGTGATGTCAGGGGTAATGGACTGGGGGGGATAAAAGAGGACTGAGTACCCATGGTCCTCATGTGAGGAGGGCCCGAAAATATGCTAGCATGGGCAGGGGGGATGCGGGGAGAAAATGTCCTTCTACAGAGCCCAGAATGTTGTGCTACGCCCCTGGTGGTGGTCAAAGAGGTTATAAAAGTTTGTTTGGTAATTATTTCTGTTAATTATGACCTGCTTTATTTTATACCTATTAAACACATCTGCTAATTTTGACAAAAGAATGATGTAAACAGTGGCACTTCATCCTAGCATAAAAGTGCCTTTTGTTAGTGGTTCCCTATCTTTTTGGCTTGTAACCCCTCACAATGAAGCCATGTCTACTTGTGCTCATATTTACAGGTCTTGGTGTGGACAGGAGGTGCGAGCAGTCTGACAAAGTGTGATTTATTTTGGTTCTCAGATTGTTTCTTTTGAAGGATTTTGGAGGCTTGAGACGGCAAAAGGGTCTAGTATTCCAAGTATATGTATTTTGTTTCCAAAGTTTTAAAATCCGAAATTTAATAGACACTGACAGATTGTATCTGTATCAGATTGTATCTGTCAGTGTCTGATTTTGAAAGGATCCTGATTTTTGAGGGTTCCTAACCCTGGGAACCAGTGCCTATGAGATAATAACATACAAATGTAAATATGTTCCTACAGGTTGACGCAATGAGTTTAAGATAACATTGGCCAGTCATATTAGCGTACAGGTGAAAATCAGATAATTAGAATATTGTGCAAAAGTTAATTTATTACAGTAATTCAACTTAATAGGTGAAACTAAAATATAGACTCATTACATGTAAAGCAAGATATTTTAAGCCTTCATTTGTTATAATTTTGATTATGGTTTACAGCTTATGCAAACCCGTAATTCAAAATCAAAAAGTTATGTAACAGAAATATAAAAATATAATCATGCATATGTACTCAGTAGTTTGTTTGGGCCCCTTTTGCATGAATTACAAGTGCCAGTGCGGCGTGGCATGGATGCTATCAGCCTGTGGCCCTGCTGAGGGGTTATGGAAGACCAGGATGCTTCAGTAGCGGCCTTCAGCTCTTCTGCATTCTTCGGTCTCATCTTCCTCTTTCAGGTCAGGCGAGTTGGCTGGCCAATCCAGCACAGTAAGCCCATGGTCCTTGAACCAGGTTTTGGTACTTTTGGCAGTGTGAGCAGGTGCCAAGTCCTGCTAGAAAATGACATCAGCATCTCCATAAAGCTTTTCTGCTGAAGGGAGCATGAAGCGCTCTAAAATGTCCTAGTAGACGGCTCCGTTGATTCTGGACAGAGGACCACCAGCAGATGACATGGCTCCCCAAATCAACACAAATTGTGGAAACTTCACACCAGTTTTGACTTCAAGCATCTTGGTAACACTCCATTCTTCCTCCAGACTCTGGGACCTTGGTTTCCAAATGAGATGCAAAATTTGCTCTCATCAGACAAGAGGACTTTGGACCATTGAGCACCAGACCAGGTCTTTTTTTCTTCAGCCCAGGTAAGACGTTTCTGACGTAATTTTATTGTTCAAGAGTGGCTTGACAAGCCCATGTCCAGGATCCGTCTGCGTGTAGTGGCTCTGGATGCAGTACCTCCAGCCTCGGTCCACTCCATGTGAAGCTCCCACACACTTGCAAATGGCCTTTTCCTGACAATCCTCTCCAGGCTGCAGTCATCACTGCTGTTTGTGCACTTTTTTCTTCCAAAATGTTCCCTTCCACTTAACTTTCTATTAATGTGCGTTTATACAGCACTTTGAGAACATCCAACTTCTTTTGCAATTACCTTTTGAGGCATTCCCTCCTTGTGGAGGGTTTTCTGCACAACCGTCAGATCAGCAGTCTTACCCATGCTTGTGAATTCTACTGTTTCAAAGGCAAACGGCTCAGGAACCTTTTGCGGGTGTTTTGGATTAATTCGCTGATTAGAGTGTGACACTTTGAGCCTACAAGTTTGAGCCTTTTCACAGTATTCTAATTTTCTGAGATTTTGAATTTGGGGTTTTCATAAACTGTCAGCCATAATAATCAAAATTCTAAAAGAAAGACTTGAAATATCTCGCTTCACATGTAATGAGTCTATATAATAGTTTCACCTTTTAAGTTGAATTACTGAACTAAATGAAGTTTTGCACGATATTTTAATTATCTGACATTCTCCTGTATGTGCTCTTGAAAGAGTTTAGCCGGACCTGTCAAACAGGAAAAGGCGGGGCATGGTTCAACACGAGCACAATTTAGCGTGACACAAAACCAAAAAGTTTCAGTCGCTTCAACAAACTAATATTACCTGTAAGTTTTAAATCTTTGACATTCAGCTTGTGAAATAATATTCAGTTGAGTTTGTGGTTTGGTAAATTAGCTTCATTCATAGTGTATTAGGTTGGTGTAGGGAGACGTTCACGTCGGGCTAACGTTATCTAGCAAAGCTAACACTGAGCTAGCTAAAGAGTAACGTTGAAAGCTGGAGCTTGTAAAGGCACAGAGGAATAGCATTGATTGAACAAAATGTCCCATTTAGCATGTTTGGAAGACTGCACCAAGGAAAGATGAAATACCGTAAATGCGTCATACAAGTATGGAAGGATTGAAGAAGTTGTTGCAACCATGCATCTAACGATGGAGTGTGACGTTTTCTTTTAGATTATTCTTTTAGGCTTTTCCGTCTTTAATCGATACGGCAGCTAGGTGAGAGGGGGAGGATCTGTAGGAAATCATCACAGGTCGGACTCGAACCCTAGACCTCTGCCTCGAGGCATTAGCCTTGAAGTATATGTGTGCCCGCTCTACCCACTGACCCACAAGAGTGGACATTTTCAATTGGGACATGGGAACATCACTGTTTGCATTTGACAGGGCTTTGCGGAAAAGAGGAAGACATGTAGAACATATAGTTCAGAAAAAACAAGATTCTTTAACAAGAAGTTAACATTGGTATTTCAATTTTCAGAGGAAAAAACAACTTATCTTTTTTAACAAGAGAGAAACTCAAGGAATGCAATAATCTGGAATGATATGGGTTATTTGTGTATTTATCTCAAACCTTTCATCTTTTAGTGCTCAGTATCGGGAACACCTCTGTTTTAAGGTGTGTGGAGGGAGAGTAAAGACGTGCAGAATGTCTGAGCTAAGTGATGAAGCCAGTGAATCAGAGCAGCTGGGTGCCAGCCTCTCCCTGTGGCTGGGGGACTCCCTGGTGCGGCCTGAGGAGCTGGATGTCCCTCTGGACCTCCACACCGCCTGCTCCATCGGCCAGTATGACGTGGTGGCAGAGTGCATCCAAAAGTGGGTGTCTTAAAAAAAAATTATAACCGCATCATCAGATGTGTTTGTATCATCCACAATTTTTGGATCTTTCTTTTTCCCCCAGAGGTATGGTGGACCTGAATGGCAAGAACATTGGAGGATGGACCCCACTGATGTATGCATCTTACATTGGCCATGACAACATTGCCAATCTCCTACTGGAGGCAGGAGTGAATGTAAATGCTACCACTTCCAAAGGATTAACGCCATTGATGCTGGCAGCAAGCTGTGGGAATGAAAGTATTGCATACTTTGTGCTTCAGGTACAAAATGCCTCAGTCACACAGTAAAAAGTTCATCCTATGTTGGAGTCAGAAATCCAAACACAACATGTGTTCAGAAAAGTTTTATTTATGAATGCAAAATCACCATGCAACATGGTCCCGCTTCAGTGATAAAAAACACCATGCAGAGTGATTGGTTTGTCTGTTGCTGAAAAGCATTGCATTTATAAAAAGGGTCATTAGAAAATCAAACCCAAAGAGCAAACACTGTTGTCGTAAATGCATTTTCAATGCAAAAGTTAGCTGTTTAGCGGGTTATTCTCAAAACCCAGATGTTGGCTTTAAAATGACCAACAAGGATGGTTTAGTTGCCTTACGTCTAAACCGTTTTATCATTGTAAAATAAAACAAACCACACTATGTTTTTTATTTTCTTGATAATGTGTTAGATTAATGGTTCTATGTAACATTGTTATTCAGAGAATGAAAGGCATTTTGTTTTTCTTACCCCAAAAGCACGGTGCTGAGTTGGAGCTAAAGGACTCTCGAGGCTGGACCGCTCTGTTCCACTGCACAAGCACAGGCCACCAGCAGATGGTCAGGTTCCTGCTGGATAACAATGCTGATGCCAATGTCAAGTAAGTGTCTTCATTCATCCCAAAACCACTGCAACACTTCATTCAGATTTTTTCCTATTTTCCCCCTCTTTCATCCACAGAGAACCAGGGTCTGGTTTCACTCCCCTGATGGAGGCTGCTGCTTCTGGACATGAAATCATTGTTCAGTACCTGCTTGATCATGTGAGTAGGAGTAGGTTATATGTGCACGCCACGGAGGACAAGTGATGATGTGACACGAAGAAGGGGCTTGTTGTCCTGCTCACACAGAGATCATTCATTATCATCCCGACTCTGAATAATTTACAGAAAGTTAAAGTTGACGAGCGCAACACCAAAGGAGAGACTGCACGTGCCCTAGCCATGATGTACAGCTACACCAAGATTGTCAGTCTCATTGATTCACGTTCTCCAAGGACCAAACTAGGTACTTGTTGCAACGGCTCAACTTGTCAGTTTTTTTTTTTTTTTACAAAATGTTTTTTATTCTTTGTTTGCGTTTTATTTTGGGAATTTCTGTTCTGTTAGGACATTTTGAAGACCTGAGCTCCTCTGAGGACTCTGACAGTGCCCCCCCACGGATAAGGCCAAGCCGAAACCGGGCTAAAGGCGTTAGCATCCATGATGGGCCCCAGGCCATTGCCAAGTTTGGAGTAGGAGGCACCAGCAAGCTGTGTGGTAGTGTTGCATAACATATATAATCTGCCAACCTGCATCCATACCAGTCACTTGTTCGGAGTAGTGGCTCCAGTTGTTAGTCAAATTACACAAAAGTTCTTTAAAAAGGAAATACAGTCTGTGCGTTAAGGAGGTTGATTGACACTTGCACTACTTTATGTACAGCAGATGATTCAATGAAGATTTAACACAATGTATTTTAATTTTAACACTTCACACTGGCAGGGAGAGGGACTTCTAAACTGAATATTATGTCCTTGTAGGCTCATAAAAACAGCTCATACCTTAGGAACGGTAGGACAGAAAATGTTAGTGGTTTTGAAACCGACTTTTTCAAACCATGGTGTACCTTGAAACCAGTAACTCGTGAGTAGGGAAGAAGTTTAATGCTGCTTTACTCCTCACAGAGCCTGCAGCAGCGCCAGGCTGCATGACGAGTGAGGGCATCTGCTACCGTGACGTGACCTCACCAATCAACGAGCTGGACGGCCAGAGCAATAGCAGCAGAGGTGAGGGGCACACCAATACATCTGAAATACTTAATAGAAATGGTGTCTTTGAAAGAAATAGACCACAAAAAATACTGCAATCTAAGATAAGTAATGTCCTCACTTACACTGGGTGCCTGCCAAAGCAAATCCGTATTTTATAATACCGCCACAGATAACAGTCCATTCTTTGACAATGACATGCCCACCATGAGGAGCAGCAGCAGCAGTAGCGAAGGCCTGCCTCACGTGATTGGCCTCAACTGGGAAGGCTCAGTGGAGAGTAACGAGGTGAAAACAAGAGCACAGCAAATCCACGGATTTAGGGTCAAACACTAGATGTTATTTAGATATCTCTGTGACAGGTGTCCCTTTCACCACCAGGACTCTGACCAGTGCAAAAAGAGCAGCTCTCGCAGAGTAACTAAGGGCCATCAATCAAAAGGCAAGAGTCGCCGTGGAAGCAACGATGCAGCTCACTCCAGCAGTACAGGGATGCTCACACATGCTGGTCTTCCACCTGCCTACACTGGTCCAAAGGCATGTCTGTCTGTCTGTCTGTCTCCGTGTGTGTTTGTGTGTGTGTTCACTGTGGACCGCCTTGGGTCTAAAATCTTCCATTCCTGTAGGATCTGGCAGAGTTCTTGGAACAAATTGGCTTCTCTAAGTATCTTCCCGTACTCGAGGAGCAAGACATTGACCTGCGGATATTTCTCACCCTGACTGAAAATGATCTCAAAGAAATAGGGATCACGTAAGAGACTCTCATCTACTCCATCACCAGACTGAGCTCATGAAATGGCGTATGTATGACACGCCAATTCGTATGGCATTGGTGGCGTGTTATCAAGACGCATTCTTGCTTTTTAGCATGTTTATCAACGCCTCCATTGACTTAAATTACCCTACGATTGTGTGTCAATTGACGCATTAGTGAGCAGTATGACAGGGCGAATAACCGCGCAGAGAAGGATGGGTAAACGCAGGACTTTCACCCAGGAGAATGGGGTTTGTATCCCGCATGTGGCATTTCCTAAAGCCAACCCCATTGCTCTTTCATTAAACTCAACTGTCTTTCTCCTTTACTAAAGCCAACCCTGTTCTTCTTTTCCTAAACCCAACAGTTTGTTTTTCTACAACCTGTGGGTGACGTAGTTTCGCGATAACGCGCCCCGTGGCTATAGCATGGCGTGTATGTTTACGCTGTGACGTTGCAGACTGCCGTTCCCTGTATACAGCGTAGAAATACACGCAGATAGCTCATAATGCGTACAGATAACAGGCCACTTGGCTGAAGAAAGTTGGTGTGTATGTTTGTCATGATGCTATGTTGCCAGCACAGTGTGAATATGAAATGCTGAATTCATTCGTGCTCCCCAGATTGTTTGGACCCAAGCGAATGATGACCTTGGCTATTGCAAGGTGGCACAGCAGTGCTCGACCACCCAGCGACGCTCTGGAACAGGCTTATGCTGACCAGCTTGAAGCTGAGATGCAGGAGATGGCCATTCAGCTACACAAAGTAACTACAGACTCTCACTGTAACTGCCACACACATATTTCACATTTCTGCTCATATTGCGCTTTTTCCCTTTCCTGTTATTGTGTTATATATCTTTTTATGCACGTTATAGGTTTTCAAAGTGAAACACCCCAAAGGGACTTACCATCTCCAACAGAAAAGAAAGACACTGTTCACAAACTGCTCCCAAACAGCTTTATTGTAGTCCAATTCTGCTTCTGACTGGCTAGCAGTCCTAACTTAGGTACTGCGCATGTGCGATTTCCAACAAAGATGGAATTGAAGTGTGATGCCTCACTCAGTGGCTAAAACAGAGAGCTCAACACAAAGGGTGAAAAGAGGAGCTGTAGTAATGTGCAGTACAACAAAATATGGTGTGAAAATTAAACCACATAAACCTATTCTGGTACAACCTCTAAACACAATTATTAACCTGGAAATGAGCATAATATGTTCACTTAACTGAAAACCTTTTACTCACATTTAACTAACTGTCCATATGTAGCACGTTGAGGAGGCGGAGAGCCTGAAGAGCCAGGTATCTCAGGAAAAGGAGCTGCGTAACGTGATGGAGGGATGTCTGATGGAAGACAAGATGGCATGGAGGAGGGTCCATGCAGAGCTGGTGGAGAACCACCGGCTGACTCAGGAAATGAGCGCCACAGCGGCAAAGTGCAGGGCCTGCAGTACTGAACTGCTCTCCTGTTTCACTACTGATGGGAATAGCAAATCTTATACTGGCATGGAAGATAGAACAAAAGTTCACAATGGTAATAAAGGTGGGTTTAGATGTACTGTGCTGGATAACACCGTACATTTTGCGATTTTAGTAAAAAGTAAGATTTTACTTCTCGTTGCAGCCGGGGAGGGCATGACTCGCTCCAGTGTTGCAGAGCTACTAAAGAAGCTGAATTCCTATGAAGAAGAACTGGGTAAGATGGTGTAATCCTCAGTGAGTCGTGTGGTTGTGTGTCAGTGGAGTCTAATGCTGGTGTCTGCTTCTTTCACTGTTGTAGCTGGGACCATGCAAACTGTGCTTCACAGTCTGAGGCGACTGAGTGCCCCGGAAAAAGTCTCTGATAGCTGGGAACGGCCTTAACTTTTACAGGTTAGTATTTATCGGATGAAAACAAGTGTTCTACAGCCGCTAAAACTAGAGAAAATAACTTTAGCTTCTTTTATTTTAAGAGGCGGTTTACCAATATTTGACGGAGGGTGATGTAACCACCCTGAACAATCTCACTGAAATGAGAGAAGGGCAGTGCCAGCCCTGACCAGAGCGGCTCGAGGAGTGAATCAGTGGACCTGCTGTTTCTCCGGGATTGGCCGATGGACCAGAGCTCGCCAGATGCGGACAAGGCCAATGGTGACGGCAGCTACTTCAGGGAAACGACAAACGAGCAGGAAGGGTACCTGACCCTCACACGCTTGTGCTGGTGTGTACTAGAGTCCAGTAGTTGCAATGAGGGGGGACTGATCACAGATCAGAGGCTGTAATACTGTGAAATGTTTCTAAAAAAACAAAACAATGGTATGCTCTTCCTATATGAAATGTGGATTAAATGAAGAGGTACATTTTTCAAAATGAGTCTGGTAGTCAATAACTAGCTAAAAGGTGTTATTCCTGTAATTTGTACGATGATGTTGAGTGTTATAAATGTCCTGCTGAATGAATTTTAAAGAGAAATCAGTCAAAGTCAGTTAATCATTAACAATGCATTATGTTTAGGCCTGTACCAAATAGTTAAAAGTTTCATTTGGAACGTTGCCATTCAAATTCTACATCAACATTTCTAATGCTGTGCAATTGTTTTTGTCTTGTTTTTGCATGTTTATTCTGTTTTGGTATTTCAGTACATTTTCAGACAAATATTAGGCTACACTAATATTAGGGTTATAGTATTTGTAGAGCTAGTTTGCATAGGATTGTTTCCGACCTCTGTGATCCAAACGTTCCAATAACTCCAGAGCACTGTTCAAAATTCAAAAAGTCAAAATGTATTAAAAAAGGGGTGTAAAAATTTCACAATATTTTTATTGAAATTAAATATTCTGCTTTAATCCATGTGTACTGGTGTTGAACCTTTTTTTAATATATATATTTGGGCCTGAATTAAAACCTTGTTTGCTGAAAGTTGAGTGTTGATGCTTCAATTATGTCATTTTTCTATTCGTTTAAAATTGACATGCAACAGCCAATTTTTATTCAAAAGCTTTTTTTAAGGATGTAATCTGATGTTGAAGCAGCACATCCTTGTAAGAAAGACAACCTTTGATAATTTTACTTATATACTGTATATATAAAAGTGAAATAACGAGTGGTTGTGCAAGCATTGTTCAAACAGTAAATAGAAAAAAATAACAAATACGCACCAGCAACATAGTCCTTTTAGGAGAAATTCCATGTTAATTTGTATAGAACATTTCTGATGTCAAGCAGTAAAATGTAGTCTACACAGCACTTAAATTTGGAATTCGGTTTCTCATCTTAAAAAAAGAAAAAAGCAGCAGACAACGGCAAAATGATGTGACTTAATGCCGATTTGTGGTGCCGAGATTAATTCACAATGCATAAAGTATTCCGGCACCGTGCCGGATCTCCTGCATGCGATCATGAGGACAACAAATTTAAAAAATACTTGTGAACTTGCATGCTGTTTAATAGTTTTTATGGGCTGGGCTTAACCAATCATCGAACTTACACCTACCCACAAGTTCTAGCCAATCAGATGCAAAATTGGTCCTGTTTGTTTGTTTTTTTACTTCTTATAAAACCTTTGAATGTTATTGATGTTGCTCATGGTGGGCTCTGCATTAGCCTTCAGCAGATGTTTTGAATATATTGGGACATTTACAAAGTATTATATTGTCTGTCTCTAACAAACACCATATTGTTTGGGCCCATATTTATTACGCCCCTAAGAATTAATCACAAGAACACTGCTAAGAATTGACTTATGAGTAAAAGAATTCTTTACTCAAAGCTGCGATTAAAGTTAGTTATCAAGCATCTCAGTCGAAATTTAAGTACAGTGTAGGACTATTTTAAGTGTCAGTCTTGGAGATGATTCACAACACTTTGCTTTGCCACAAACAGGATTTTGGATGACAACAGGCATGGACCCATCACTGAACAGACTTGCTTACATAAGAATATTCTCTGATAAATTCCCATTGAATGGTGAAATTCCTAAGAGGAGTTTACATTCAACACACAAAGGATTTTCAAGAGAATACACTGACATACAGATTAGAAATGAAAGAAACACATTTTCCAACATGTCTTAATTAAACATTTAAAACCGGTGTGCTGATAAATGACGTGTCTATATACTGTAGCCTAAATCGGTTTGATTAACTGCTCATTTCAAGAGCATTCTTCCTCTCCTGAAAAAATTGCGCACGTCTGTCTCCTCAGTGCCATCACAAGCACCAACTGGCAACTACTAACCACTTGAGAGACCTCCTG
The DNA here is from genome assembly GCF_013103735.1 of Etheostoma cragini. Taxonomy (NCBI): domain Eukaryota; kingdom Metazoa; phylum Chordata; class Actinopteri; order Perciformes; family Percidae; genus Etheostoma; species Etheostoma cragini. The sequence continues at coordinate 12,051,364 of NC_048427.1, read as the reverse complement.
AGCTATCTTAAATTAACTGGGAGAGTCATTCTTAGCTTTAAGAAATTTGATTACTTGTTTGTTTGAAATTAGGTGTATATGTCTTGAATTCCCAGCACGCAAGACTAAAATCGCACTTTTGAAAAGCTTGATAAATATGGGTCCCGTATTATGAAAAAAAACATTTTTCTTGGATTTGGGGTGTTATTTTGTGTCTCTGGTGCTTCCAAATGCATACAAACTTGGGAAAAAACTTTCCACGCTGTTTTGAGTAAGATACCGTCTTTTGAATGTGTCCTGCCTTCAGTCTCCAAATGAGCTGTTCAAAATCTCCACGGATTTCTACGTCACTAGCCAGGATGCAGTGGCTAACCGTAACATGCTAACGCTGGCAAGCTAGGTTGTTCTCAATGGCAAAACACGGCTACAACAAACACTGGTGAACCATAATCTACAAAAGACCTACTTCCATGTCTCTGTTCCGCAGGTATTCCAAAAGTGTGCCCTCATTTAGATGAAGTCTCCCAGATAATCCTAACATGAATTGACCAAAGTTGGAGAAACAAAAGATATCTGATGTGATTTTACCTAGCTACTGGACGTATGACTCCCAACAAAGATAGTATATAAGTGAGATTTCTCTCCTGTGGAGGCTCGATGCTGGAGGATTTGGCGTCACCTTTGACCTGATGTGCAGTACAACAAAAATGTGATTTTTTTGATAATTGAAACCATGTAAATCTATTCTGGTACAACCTCAAAAATACAATTATGAACCTGAAAATGAGCATTATATGGGGGCTTTAATGTACAGCTTTCTGTAGGTCCCCAGCACGTCTAGCCTGACGTCTAGCCTATATTTCATTTGCTAAAACTACGTGTCAGTCCTGTGCAGATTAAGCCTCATGAGTCAGGGATTTCACTCTTGATTGTTGGGATGCTCTCATAAGGAGTACATCTGAAAATCCCCTATTGTGCCTGGGAACCGATGTGTGACAGTTGCTGCTCAGTTAATAGCCTTGGCACTTTGTGGATGTTGGCTGAGTTTTGCTTTAACAGCTGATCCAAAAACGCTCCAGCCTCCAGGTTTTTAAATTAGCACAGACCCCGCCCACCTCCTACATCACTGCTTTGGCCTTCATGATTGACGGGACAACTGTAGAGTCGTTAATGGGAACGATAGGACTCTATTCAAGGTGATGATTACTGTACCAGTGATATGTTAAGCTGTCATAAAAAAGGGTGACAGACAGGAGAGGATCACAAACACCTATGATGCTGAACAGCGTACAAAATGTAAATGTGGGCAAATAAACAGTGTTGAGAGTTGAGACTAGACTGATAAAATATTCTTCATCTCTCAGTGATAATTTACTCGTGTCATGAGGGTCTGCCATTAAAACTGACAACTATGATGTAAAATCCTCCAACCAGTTGCAATCAGGCTCCACAGTAGTGGGATGGAACAGGGAAACAGTCTAATTCCACCCAAGACAAAGCTGTTCTGTTGAGCTTTATCTAGACAGAAGTCGTCTCTGTTGGCTTCCACACTTATCGGTTGTGTATCTCACCCGTAGCAAGCTATGACTATATTGCTATGACAAGCCACACACTGAGTAGCACACTTTGTGTCTAGCCGGTAGACTTGAGGCTAGAGACATTTGGCAGGTTGCCAGTTGGGATTTCTAGGGCAAAGAGAGTAAAGCGTAGCTGGGAAATATGAATACGTAGTTGTTCTTTCCTCTCACTAAGGTGCCCTTGAGCAAGACTTTGTATCTTGAATGCTCCACTGCAACTGCTCAGCACACAAAGGTAGACGACTAGATGTAACTGGGCAGCTGCCAGGTGTGAAAGTGTGCAGCCGACAGAATATTAAGGTAAGTGGAAGTTCAAATGACCTGGATTCAGTCTACATTCACTGTGATTCATCAGAAAGGGTATGCGGAAACTGAAGCTATTATCTGTTAAATGCACTAGACAAAACAGACTTTAATGGTCAAGAACAACTTCAAGTGTATTGCTTTAATATATTGTTGGAATAGAGAGCCATTTCTTATATAAATTAATTCAACATTATCTACAGTCTTTCAAAATAAGATGTAGCATTATGTACAAACATTAACAATCTACCTCAGATTAACAGAATTCTTCCTGGACAGCCTTCGGGATTTTTCGAGGGGTTTAAAAACAACGTAAAATGCACCAAGTGTGAATCCACAAAAAAAAATATTGTTATATTTATTGTAACATATGCTTATATACAATTTCACTAATTCAAATATGAATGTCTTTGCTCTTGAATGGCTGTCCAGGAGAGCACATGTAGCACTTATCCTCCAACAGATGTGTGTGTACACACACACACACACACACACACACACACACACACACACACACACACACACACACACACACACACACACACACACACACACACACACACACACACACACACACACACACACACACACACACACACACACACACACACACACACACACACACACACACACACACACACACACACACACACACACACACACACACACACACATTTCCACAGTGATTAAAGGATCCAGGCCCATGTGAAGGAATAAAGGCGTTTCATTTGTCTAAGGTGTGTGTGTGTCTGATCTAGGCCGGTGTGAGGTTCGATTCCCTCAGAGCAGCAGCTGTGTGAACAGTGGTTGTGATGGGCTCAGGTGTACTCACACAGGTGGCCGCAGCCAGCAGGGCAGTGAGCGCTGCTCTTGAGCCAGTTCATTATGTGCTCCAGATGTCCACCATGGCTGCAGCCCTGACACCACACAAACAGTCCCTTTACCACATGGTGGCAAACTGCACACACACTGGCACACTGGTGGCACCTAGAGGAGTAACGCAGGGCATTTGTCAGAGCTTGGTTTGTGTCAGAATTAAATAAATACCAAGTGTACTGTACAGAAATTGCATATAAGATAGCAGAAGAAGCAGTAAACATTTGTTGTTGGTGTAATTTCTGTTGAGACTTCAGGAAGTTACTGGTCCAACAAAGGAATGGTCCAGTAACCAACCCCCCCAATAAAACGGTCCATACCTGTCACAAATCCAGCCCTTGTTGCTCATTGGCCGCTTGCAGTTGCTGCAGTTGATATGAAGTGTTGTAGATGTCTGGTTCAGGCAGGTTATGGCACTGCACGTACTCAACTTGATGACCTCATTGGACACGTTCCACAACTCAAATCGTTGCAACAGGTCTATGTAGGACATGTACCAGTGCTCCTGAAATAGAAACAACTGGTTCAGGGTTTAGGTTTTCTTAACTGCCACGTCGTAATTGAATTTTAAGACTTGGGTGTTTTAGAAGTTATCACCTAAGCCATTTACAACTTACAGTCATCCATTAAGCCTAAAGAATCCCTAAACTTTGCTGGTCTTTTTCAATTTCACAGGAATGATTTGCAATGGATTTGTCTTTGGAACAAACGCTAAGGTTTACTGTATTTACACAAACTATCCTGATTTCTCATATTTAAACTCTAGGGTTTGTAACTATTTCCAATACACACTTACTAAAATATTGTTTGCACCCCAACAGCAAAAAATAACTTATGGGCTCTGAGAAGGGAGCAGAAAGATCATCTGTCATCTGTAGCTGCGGTAATCTTGTAAAAATACCCAGTAAGTACTGCCTCGTGGTCTTCTTGGAAGGAACCAATAAAATACCTCCAAGCCCCGCTGCGCGTCCTCTACCCCTCCAGAGTACAAGCCTAAGATAAATGTGAGTCGTTGCCGCAGTGCTACCAGTAGTCATGTTTGTTGTAAACATTCAGTATGATAAAATTAGGTGTTTGCTCATCAGTAAATGAGACATGAAGTAAAATTGCGGTCCTTTGTCCGCTCTGATCTGAAGCAGCATCGCAGCGGTGCTCGTGCACCTCAGTGTGTGGGTGGGAGGCCGAGGGCATGGGGAAGGGTTAGACGGAAGCCCGAGGTGATGCTACTTTCAATTCGTGCTTGCTTTTCAACATTAAGATTAGCTTTAAGTCAGTGACTTATTCTTTTGAGCACAACGTAAGCTTCTTCTTTTTTTTCTGAAGAAACTAAATTTTAAATTTTTTTATGTTAATGCCTTTGTCAACAAAAACAACTCTTAAGTTCTAGTCCATTAAATATTTGATGATTTCTTTCCAACACTAATCTCTATCTAACCTGGGTGAGGTCATCAATCTCTTTGCGAATGCGGTCCCCCAAGACGATAAGCACAGACACGGCCATCTGCACGTCGCCCTGCTCGGCATAATAGCTCAGCATTTCCCGCACAATGGGACAGAAGAAGCTGGCGGGTAAATGTGGGCTGAAGAGTGACTGGGAAATGGAGATGAGCGAGAAGGACTCGATGGGTGTCAAAAAATTGACTTCTGCCTCGTTGCCGCTGACGTGGGGGGAGTCGGCCTTGTCCTGTTGAAGGTGCTCTGGAGCAGGAAGGTTATCTATGATCTCGTGGCGCAGCTGGAAGGCCTCCTGGGGCAGCGTGTACTCCTGCTCTTCTGTTGTGACAAAAGGAGCAGAGATAATAGTAGACAAAAGAGCGCTGAGCATGGCGGCAGTTATAAATAGTCACTTACGTAAGCAACTCTTTTAGCTTCCTCAGAGATAGGACTGTGACTGACCTGCTTGGTTGTCATTCTCCATGGAGTAGAGGTCATCGTCATCTAACTCAGCATCACAGAACATGTACTCAGCCTGGCCGTCGCTTCCCTCGGTCTCCTCATTTTCTGAAGGGAAATCGAATGAATGGCTTATTTAGTTTAAAATAAAATACAAAAAACACAAGGACAAACAGATAAGCCTCTAAGAAATTTGAAAGCCACCCTCACCTTCATTATTATTGGTGGCGTGCGAGTTTCCAGGCTCTAGGTGGATGTTGTCCTGCCTGCTCTCACCTTTACTGCGCTCCAGTCTGCTCTCTGTGCCCATCCCTGAACTAATTTCCTTCATGTTGAAACTGAAAGCATAATGTACATCAACATCAGATGATAATGGGGATTACTGGTTATAACAGTTTTTGTAAGGGCACACTAAAACACCTATTTACCTGTTCATTAAAGGCAAGGTGCCCAGTTTATTGAGGTTGTGGTTTAGACCGGGCGTTGTGAGGTTTGCTGGGTCAGAGAACATGATTCTCAACATGGTCCATGTTGTGGAAACCTTTGTATTACAGAAAAAAGATTGGTTATTCATAACACATGCCAAACAAAATTACTTGATGTCAAGAAACAATTTAATCACATTTCTTATTCCTAAAGTCATTACTTACACTATTTATGTTGATAATATGGGCTTAAGGCTACTAGTTTAAAGACTCAATTTCAAATAACCCTAACAGTCATTGTTGGGTTTCGAGGAGAAATTATGTTTAGTCGGACAAAACTATACATTTTAAGACATCACTATGGGCTCTAGGAACTTACGATGGGCGTTGTTTATAATTTATTGACCCTTTCAACAAAATGATTAATCGAGAATCAGAACGTTAATAGATAATGAAAATAACTGTTAGTTGCCACCCTAGTGCAGTTACTTACTTTTCCAATAGAATAAATAAAAATGTGTTATATGTCCTATACATTTTTTTTTTTAAATCGTTATCTGTCAAGGTTCCATTTAAATTGACAACATAAAAACCTGTGTGGATTATTTATAGTATAGCTCAGATTTGTAACAGTCTTCGTTTGTCTGACCTGAGGTCTTCTGAGCTCCTGCGCCACTTTTGCATTGTGATCACACAGCTCGGCAAATGGCTTCCCACAGAGGAGGTAGAGTTGTGCTGTCTTCACAAACCAGTCCATGCGGTTACTGTCCAAGTCTGTCTCAAAGACGCTAAGGGCACTGGACACATGGGCAAACTGTTCGGTCGGGTCGGGCTTCTTGAAGAAAAAAATTGGGTAGCGTCGGTCGCCTCCAGGGTAAGGCTTTCTGTTGGCGTCGCTGCTGATCAGACTCTCTTTGGCTGCAAAGGCCAAGTCACCATACAGTCCAAAGCACAGACCCTCGGGGTTGGCCTTGTCCACGGGACGGGTGGCATCCTTGAACATGTGTTGGTAAAGTGTGCTGTCCTTAGAGCCAGAAAGTAGAAAATGAGGGTCGTGCTGGTGGCGCCACACAATACCAGTGGTCACATCCTTGTGTTCCTCAAATGTGGCGAAGGGAATGAAAGGTCTGCGGACATCCCACACATAGATGTTGTGATCCACCATCATGGAACAGGTGGCTAAATGAAACTTCCTCTCAGGCCGCCACTTGACCCGTGCCACTGAGGCAATCGTCTGGACACAGTAGATCTCCTTGGCCCGGTTGGTGGTCATGTCCCACACTTTCACCATCTTGTCCCGGCCACCAGTGGCCAGCCATCCCCTGAAATGGAAATAAAAAGAGAACTCCATAACGGTTGACAGTATTAAAAGCCTACTACATGAAGACCTACTAATCACAAGTAGCAGATAGTATGCCCCAAGTCCCTTTCTTTTACCTGTCATCAGGGTGCCAGTCGCAGCAGAACACAGGGCCAGTATGGGCGGTGAACATCCGCTCGTAGCGGTCTGGCCGTCTGATGTCCCACAGCTGGACATTGCCATTCTCAAAGGATGCAGCAAATGTGAAATAATCCTTCATGCTGAACTGGACGTCCCTTACACTCTCTGACTGACCTGGAAGAAGAAAGGGAGAGGACCACAGATATAGTTTGTTTCTAATTTCTAACAGTGAAAACATTACTTCTGCTCCAACATATTAGTGATTTCCTTTCTTTTCCTCTAACAAAACAATCCCAGAAAAGTACTTAAAAAATGTTCCAATGTCCCAAAGAAATTTAGTTAACCACAATAAAATAAAGTTTGTCATGCAAAACACTTATCACAAAATATTCTACCTGAGAAAGTGCTGACAGACTCCTTTTTGCGCAGGTCAAAGCACTTCATGAAGCCATCCTGAGAGCCACTTAACAGCATATACACCTCTGTGGGATGGAAGCACACCTTGTTGACGGTGCGTTTGTGCTCAGTAAACAGCTGGTCCTGCTTGTTACGAGAGGGTTTTCCAAGGTTCCAGGTGACCACCGCCCCATTGGTAGCAGCCGTGGCCAGCAGGTTCTCCTCCATCTGGTGCCACATGACATCTGCACAACTGAAGTTGAGAGAAGGTTTGCGGCCGACGCGTAGATTCAGCTTCTCCACAAACTGCTCCTCCTCCAGCGCGTAGATCTTGAAGATGTTGCGGCCAGCTACCACCACCTGCGTGGCGTCACGGCACACGCTGATGGCGTTTGCAGGAGCGTCCAAGTGGCAGAACATAGTTCGGCCACTGATGGCACTGCTGCCGAGGGCTGTGGTAACCCGGGACATCTTCTCCATGTTCCTAGTGCAGACAACAGTGATTGTATTTGAGCTCAGAGATAAAGACTTTTACTTTAACAGCAATGCTTTAAAATAAATCCGAGTTTTGGGAAATGTTATCAAGGCAGATCCAGCATCCACCAGAAGGTGGCACCATAACATGTTAAAATACAGTACTTGGTGGAGAGGCCAGGGGAGGTGACAGTATATGTACAACATTTATGTGTGTGTTTTTTTTAATTCATTTTTGACAATGAAACTGCTGCGGTACTTACTTCTTGAAGAACTGCCAGCCTTGTCAATGTCTGCAGCAGCTCAGAGTCCTCTTCATGTGCTCCCATGAGAGCCAACTTACTAGTGAAGGATTGGCATGTGAGCAACACCCTGCAATATATCATCTGAGTTTACAGTTGGGACATGTTATGTCATCAAAAAGGATCTGTTTTGACAATAGATTGAAGATAACACAAACTGATGCATACTTATGTTGAAAGGACAACATTGGCATAGTTCATCACATCAATTGAGGATCTTGTGTTGACCATGTAAGCATATACAAATATGTCAAACTATTCTCTGTATTTACTAAAGAAAACTAGAGTAAACTGTACATGTAACACAATGAAGTGGAAATATTGAGCTACATATAGACACGTTTTTCATATCAAGATAAACCTCTTAAGTGTTATCATCCGTTTATATAATACATACATGTGTACCACTCAAAACACTGCATATAATGGATGGCCATCACCTATTTGCTAACAGACTATTAATGTAAGTTTTAAATACTGTAATACTGGTAATGTCGTAAAGTTTTGTGCTTACGTAAAGCGTAATGGGTGAAAAACAAAACGAGCAATCCCAACACGTGCATTGGCGCGATTAACATTGACTACCACTATCCATTACCTAATGTTACACGTTAATTTTATGTTTTGCTAGTGTTTTACTGCCCTCCAAAATATGGTAAATTAGAGATAGGTTACGTTCACCCGTCAACTGCTTCACGGTGTGCACTTGTCTGCGGATGTGTTGGCTCCAAATAGCTAAACTCGCTGTCCAGTGTAGGCTACTTTCACCATAAACATGACAGGAATGTGATGCTAATGCTAGCTGGCTAACCTAGCTACCTAGCACTTTCTCAAAGACGAAACGCGCACGACACAAGCATGTATATTTTACAAGTATGTTGGAACATTAAAGAAATAACAAAAAATGCAACCTTCTGAGTGACAGTGTCTATGCAAATTCAATAACAAAGCAGTTTAGGGGACAAACCTTTCTGTAACTGTTGCTCACTGCTTGCGGCAGGAAGTAGTATTTTGCTCTACATCTCGCGGGAACTCCGTACGTCATGACGGAAGCATCGTGACTACTACAACTCATTCAGGAGTTTGCTGGAGATTATCGGCCTGTTTTTGTGGTTTCTTAAGGTAAACGCGTTATTTATTGAATCAAAGCTGCACAATGATGTAGTCCATTTCTGTAGAATAGAGATTTTACAAACTGACATTCAGATTGTGTTTGTCTGTTTGCAGGTGATAGTGTGAGCTCTCTACTGCCATGAGTACTCTGTTTGCCTGTGAGGACCCAGCCACATGGAGGGGCGTGTATGGGAAGTACTGGGATGTAGTGGAAGCCAAAGCCAAAGGCAAAAAAACTGGAAAGCTGCTAAACCTCGACAAGTGGTAAATCTTTTCCCTTCGCAGCAGCAGTTAGAAAACCGCCCTCAATTTAACTGTATAAGAAAGAAACGTGGCAACAATCACACTGTGTTGAAAATCAGCTGGCTTTCAGTATGTTATATAATTGATTTATATTCGAGTCATTCAAAATAAACATCTTGATTTAAGAAGTCAATTACTGACCTTGGAAAAAGCAATTTGACAAACCTATCCAGAATCGACTCAAGTTCTACTTTTTCTGGATCTTTCAACTGTATCACAGTGACGTCATCATCGGAGAGGGTTTGCTTTCTTGTCATGGAGCCAGAGAGTAGAAAATGAGGGTCGTGCTGGTGGTTGATATTTGCTTATTATCCGTATGATTTAATTACAGCACTTCCCTTACATTACTTCTCATCCATGTTTCCTCAAGTTATCTCCATGACAACTAAGAAAACTCCCTCTGTAGACAAAGGCCCTATGATGAAGTTAAAAGATCTGGAAAAAGCCAGTGAGTGCCAGTGGACGCTTCACGTGGGATTGTTTTGTCAAATCTCTTTGTTCACAGCCTCTTTTTTATGAATGTAACTCTACAAAGTGTATCTATGGTTATCCCTGCACAAAATGTGTTCAAAATTGAGTTTTGTTGACCTTTACTCTAAGATTAAAGGTAATTGAGCTTAACCTGTGTGTATCTTTGGACAGGTACCAAGAAGAGCTGCCTACACTCATTTCCAGTCGACCTGACCAACATGTCACTCAGTCGGAGTTGGTGAAACTGATGGAGTGGAAGCTTACTGTAAGGAACTTTAACACACCCACAACAAAAGATTTTGTCACTAAATACTCATTCAAAAATATAATATAACAGGGTGCATGATTAGTTCACCTGGTAGAGCGGGCACCCAAATATAGTAGTTGCGGGTTCAACTCCGACCCTTTGCTGCATGTCTCTTCCCTTTGAAGTCTAAACTGTCCTATAGAAATAGAGGAATAAAATGCCCAAACATTTTTAAAAAACAGTATATTTACAAAGAGGCATTGGCAGGCTAAGTACATCAGCTGTGTCCTTGCGTGGCCCCATATGCTTTTCTGCAGAGAGGGAAGTTCAGGCCGAGGCTGCAGCAGCTGGTGGCTTCCAACAGTGAGGACATTGTGGAGAAATGTTCCAGAAAGGCCTTCAGCCTCCTACCTGATGTGCAGGCAGCTATCGCACAGCTCAGCTCCCTGAAAGGAGTTGGCCCAGCCACCGCATCAGGTGAGCATGTTTCCATTCTGTTTCTGAAGACATTGTCTCGAATCTGCTTTCAGCAGATAAAAGCTTAATAATTCCTACTGATAAAGCATCGAGCAACCCTCTTAAAGCACAAAGTGTTTTAGCCAGTGTACAGAATAGTCCTAACACTGGTGGATTGAGCAGCTGGGACTCCATGCTCTCTGTTTAAGTAGCTTGTATTCTCCCCGTGGCTACCTTCAGCTTGGTTTGGGTCTGACTGTCCATTTTGTTCCAGCTGTGTTGGCAGCAGGAGCTCCAGAACAGGCTGCATTCATGTCAGATGAAGCCATGGAGAGTGTTCCAGGACTAAAGCCCATCCAGTACACAGCCAAGCACTACACTCTCTACCTGGGCAAAATGATCGAGTGCACGGAAAAACTAAACAAAGGTGAGATGATGACAGGTTTATTGTTGTACAACATTGAATCAAAGAACATTTCATGTCAATTTTTTTTACCTTTTTCAATAGAAAAAAACCTTTTATGTATTTTATAGTTATTACTTTTAGATCACTCTGATATAAGATTTTTGTTGATCATTGTCAAAAAAGCCAAATGAACCTTGGAGATGTATACACATACATATATACTGTGTGTCTATATATATATCTAGACACACATACACTCTTAAAGGTGCACTTTCATATGGCTCTTGTAGTTTTGCTTATTTAAAGCTAATGTACTTGCACTCACTACTTGTTGTCTGGAGTTTGCACCTTCAGGGTTGAAAGCACTTAATTGGAAGTTGGAAGTGGCTTTGGATAAAAGCGTCGGCTAATTGACATGTGATGTAGTTCTCTTAAATTAAGGCTGAAGACCTTTCTTTTTGATGTTGCCTGTCTTTAAATGGTTGTTGATTTCTTGAATGTTTAATTTCTTATACTGCACTGTAACTTTTATTCTTGCATTTTATCAGTTTTTAATAGTTTTTATGTAAAGTACTTTGAATTGCCCTCTTATACAAATGCTTTACAAATAAAGCTGCCTCGCTTGATGAAATCTACTTTGATTCTGATGCCTGGCCTGCCCTCTCATCCCCAGTGGATCCCAAGCAGGACTGGACGCCCCACAGGCTGGAGCTGTGTTTGTGGGCGCTGACGACAGCCAAACAGCAGCAGCTCCCGTTTCTAAAGGATGCTGATGTGAAAGCCAGCAGTGTGGCGGAGGAGTGCTCAGATGCCGACACTAACCAGAGACCAGCAAAGAAGCTCAAAACAAGATAAAGATTATTGCACAGTGTTTTTTCCGTTAAACTGGTTTTAATATTTGTCTGATTTTTTTGTATTTTCCAGAATAATAAAGCCTTTATATGAAAGAGTACATTGAGTATGTCTTTTTTTTTGGCATGGTATCATTTAGTCATACAACTGTAAGTTGCAGCACAATAATGATGTTGTGCTTAAACACACAAAAAAGCAGTAGGATTTTGCCACAGTATTCTTTATTTATATTGTTTCTAAATTAAAGCAAAGTACAATGACCAGTACAAAATAAAACAAAATATATTCATATATATACAATATAAAATGGTTCCGTTTAGAACATTTAAAAAGTACAATAGATTGTGAAATAATTAATGAGGACTTCGATATAAGTCATCCACATGTAAATTTAGTTTTCCTTTAATTTCCTCATGATCGAGAGAAAAATAGCTTCTGCTTTTTCTTTTTGTAAACGCTGTGTTGGTACAACCTCTTGTCTGGTCTGAGAAATTGAACCTCTTAAGCTTGGCACCATTTTTATCAATAAAAGTAAGCAATTCATGAAAAACTACCACAGCAGCACAGACATAACTTTTTAACCTTTTAGAAGGAAACGATTCATTTAAAGAAACCACCTGTTGATATTTGCATGAGCTCGAGGGGCTCAGGCAGGTTTTGTGAACATGAAAATATTCTGTACCAAAGCTAGAAACTGGGAAACTACGACTTTAGCAACATTCTCTGTTACAAACCAGAAAATACACCTTCATCTCTAGAAACAAACCCTGAATGCAGTTACAAACCACTGTATGCTTGTTTCTAGCTGTGGTAGACAAAAATCTGTGTTCACTTATCTTCATCAAGTTCAATACTGTAGACTTTTTATTTTTAGCATAATGGATAGGTGTTGAGTTATGACAACCTGCAAGCATCAGGATTCACAGACGCTTGTTAGTCTGCACTGTCCCATCCAGTTTAAGATGTTATATTTTGCACATTTGTGTTATAATATTCAGGCTAATTTGGTTCTCAAGGCCAAATGTTTGTACATTTGGGGTCCTAGAAACCAGCATTTCAAGTACAATGTCTTTAGTGAAACCCTTGTATGCACAGTTGCTGTAAGTACAATTTCATCTCTGGAGCTACAGTCGCCTGCTTTACTTGCACAGTCCTGCAGTGAGAGTCACCCATGTATACTGTATATCTAAGTAGCAATAAACACTAAGAAAAGGCAACCTGGCCGGCTTGTTTGGGGAGCAGCTGTTCAGAGCAGCTACTGGCTATATTAACAATTTCAGTTGTTTGCACCGCGGCCTCTTTCTCTTATGGATTCTATGCATGATCATAATACACCGTACAGCTGATGGCAAAGCAGCTTTTTCTGCCCGGTGCTTAGTTCTGGGCGGCTATATTATAACAAGGCATTGGGCATAACAGCACAATGGATTGGCATAGGGAGGTATAAAAGCTTAAAAGAATGTTTATGGCAGTAGAGAATATGGCACATGCCAACATGTCAGTGAACTACATTATAATAAGTGCAAAAAAAGGCCCACAGATGACTAAATAAAGGAACAGGTAACAGCAGAGAAATGTCAAGTATGCAGCATTTTTGAATCGGACGAGCACAGAATGAGAGTCAAACAAGTTGGCACAACATCATCTCATACCGCACTGTATCGAAACCAGTCAAAGAAAGGGGGGTGGTGGGTGGTGATAGATTGCATGTTATTGATGGTCTGCTCATATATTCAGCTCATGCCATTCTTCTGTGCCTTCCTTATACTGATGAAAACAAATGGGTCAATCAAAAGACAGCAATTAAATTAACATCATGCAGCCTGTCAGAACCACTTATTAAAGGATGATATCCTGTTTACGGCCTGGCTTTGGGCTCTGGTGTGTCCTCGGATGAGCCATGCATCATCTTGACACTGGAGGTGATGGGAGAGCACGTACGATGCTGCTGAGGTTTGCCAACACAGGCCTCTATCACGCCTGTCCTTTAAGAAATAGTCTGAATGCAGGAAAGGCCTGTATCAGACAGGATGTGAGTTTGTTTAGAAGGTGTGTTGGGGATGGCTCAGGGAGATTTGGTTTACAGAGAAGTAAATAAACTAATCTAGAAAACTTTACCCCCTCCACCTTCCTTATGTAAGATACATGCACTGCTCAAGTTCTGTTCTTCTGTTTATGATGCTAGTGTCTGCTTTCTTTTCAGAAGATACATAATTATAAATCAAACACCAGGCAGGTCCCTTTGTGTGAGGACAACTCAGTTGAGTATCTTTTTTTAGGGGCAAGAAGAATTCACAAGTCTTCAATTTTAGTCCTGCACGTACTTCCAGGAGGGGAAAAATTCACAGTTAATATGTAATATAAAACATAGCCATTTACTAGCCCTTTTTACAACCCTATATTCCTATGAATCTTCCGTTAAAGAGGTGCATTAACCTCTTCCGTGGCATCCTCTTTATCTTCATTATAAGCTAACACGGTATTATGCATCAATCATCAATGTATTTTTGCTATCCCAAGCAATATTATTTCATAGTATACACAAGAGTTTCTATCAAAGATCCATTAATATACATATCTTTTTTAATGCATCTGAAAATGGCTATTTTTCTGGCTATTTCATACAGATTTCCTCATTCAATACAGAGTCTCCTGTTACTATGAGTTTCATGTAGACACAAATGCTGAGAACTGTATTTATGACCAACTATCAAAATTGGCAAATGCATAACACATTTCTTTCCTCAGGCAGTCTTGGACATTCAAATTAATTATTGATTGTAAGACTGAAAAATGGAACGTAGCATGAGTAAATGTAATTGCTTTCCTATCCTCAGCTTTCCAAAAAAGTTTGATTCACTCTAGAGACAATATATGACAGAAGCTCTGTCCATAATTTGTTATATGCAAAAAGAAGAGCTGCACTGAGGCATTTGTGCGCTGCCGGGGAGAGTTTGGAGATATGGGCACTTGCAAAATGAAGCTGCATCATTGACTACAAACAGGTTGACGAACAAGTTGTAAAAATGTGTCTCGCTACATGAAAACATCCTAAACAGTCCAGAGTTTAATTTTGTATTTGCACAGTTTGTCATCTTTCACATCACCTGTTGAATATTCACAATGAAGAAATGATGTGTTGCACACGCGCACACACGCATGTACACGTTTCACTGTAGCTAACAAACAGCAAGTTTTAACCCCAAAACCATATTTTTCCTCTTCTTTTACCCTCTCCAATTAGTTCTGTCTATGGCTTATTTTGTAAAGCACTAACGATTTATAAAATCAAGTGAGCTTGAGCCATTGGTGGCCATCTAACAAACCCGGGGATTCTGCCTCAAAGACTATTTGTCAAAGCCATACAGAAGAATAACAATCATAGCATTTTGCACCATTTGAAATGTTTCTCTTTTCCCTTCAAAGAGGAAAAAAATTACAAATAAATATACTAGATATACATCCACTATCAAATGAAAAATGGGGACAACTTAATAACACTCTTTTTTTTTTTCATTATAGGTACATTCCTTTACAAAAGTATACAGTCCCTAAGAATGAGAAACTGAGGTATAGACCGGGCCTGACAGAGAGACCCCGATGCCCTCTGGGACATGAAGGTCAGAGGTCAGATGATGACACATCCGCTCTCTCCCCAGTTCAGTCTGTCAGAGCAAGAACAGGCAGAGGCCAGTGTGTGTGTGTGTGTGTGTGTGTGTGTGTGTGTGTGTGTGTGTGTGTGTGTGTGTGTTTGTGTCTCGCTAAGAGCACAGAGCATGACATGGCATATTTTACATGATGCGCCTAGCAAGTTGGTGGTCAGTGTGACACAGCAACAGGAGGAGTTCACTCGCTGAAGTGATGAGCCTCCAGGGAACTTCAGCTCACATTTTCTCATGAGCTTCTTATTCGCTTCTCTCCTGTCACGTGGTGACTTTCATTTCACATCTTCCCATCTTCCCATCTTGTCTACGTTGTGTGAACTATGTGTCTGTATCCACAGTGTAGGTATAATATCATGAAAATAACATAAATAAATGCACGTTTTCTAATTTTTCAGGACCCCATGAAGTAAAAATGACAGATAATTCTTAAGGTACTCATTGCCAAAGAAAGAATCCACATGAAACTTACATTTACATCTTTTCTCCTCCCCTTTTTCCTCCTTCCTGTGGTAAAGCCATTTGCACTCAGGGGCAAAGAATTTTGACTGATGTCTCATAATCGGACTGGAGATCCTTCTTAGCAGCTCAATTTGTTCTATCTGTTGTTTTTGTTTTTCAATCAGTGAGCCAGCAATTTTGCAAAAAGCCAATGTCCTCTGTGAGTTACAGCAGGGCTGGGGAAGCAAAAAATCATATCAGCAATCATATTCCATTGGTGCTTCTGTATTTTTTTTTATTGCTGCTCCCAGAAATAAACTCTTTTTTCCTGAAACTCTTCTCTTAATCTTCGTTCAAAGCAGCTGCAGCTTTGATTTGTGGCATAGCCATAGGTCTCAGATTCAGGTGTCTACTCTTTTTAAGTGCCTTTAAGCAAACCTTCATGAAACAAAACATTTGTTATTGCGTTTTGCCAACGTTGTCACCACTGCAACACACACTCCTACTGTTTTCCTTCCTTTAGTTCTCGTTTCCTTTCGCCTTTCACCACAGACACGCGGCATCAACTTGGATTCTTCTTTACGTGTATGAAAGATGCACTCATAGGAACGACCGATGAAACAGCTGTTCAAAAACCTCGGAAATAAAGAGCACAATGGCTAACTGCTCACTGAAAGGTTAGTGCTGGTAATGTGGATGAAATTTCGACGTATGTATAAAAAGATGTAATGCTCCTCAAAAGGGATCTGAGGAACGTTCACCTGTACGTGTTGCTACTGTAATCCCTCTTTAATAAAAGAGACATATTTCTTTGATTTGCAAAGTATCTGTAAAAAAGGATTCTTGGTTATTTTTTAGTTTCGAATGATATCATATCATTTCATTTGGGTCTAACTTTAGAGGAAATGTTAACTATGGACAAAGGGGAGCCTTTGTTTGGAGCAGGGTTGGAGTCAGTGTGTATGTGGAGGAGGACCTGTGGGGGGAGGGGGGCATTCATCAGGGAGGCGGCGGTATCTGCACCCCCAGCAGCTCATATGCAAAGATGTTCCAGAAGATGGCGAAGAGGAGAAAGGTGATGAAGGAGAAGACGATGACCCACCAAGAGCACTGTTTCTGCAGACTCTCCTCATAGCTGCGCAGAATCAGCAGCCCCATGCTGATACCGACCACGGCCCCCGATAGGTGTGCCATGAAGCTGGGCTGGGGCCCCGAGGAGGGCAGCGGCGGTGAGAAGCGGAGCCAGACTGCACGACCCACCTCCGAACTCACTGCGAAGGATAGAAGAGAGATGAAATTGATTTTTTTGGCCAGGACAGTTGTAGACAGGGAACGGGGGAGAGAGTGGGGGAAAACATGCAGCAAAGGGCCGCAAGTCGGAATCGAACCTGGGCTGAGTAAGGACTGAGCTCTGGAACAAGGGGTGCACTCTCTGCCAGGTGAGCCACCAGGGCACCCCAAGGACAGAATCCTTTTAGTATCTGCACATGACTGGCGCTGTGAGCTCATCAGACCAGACTCGCTTCTGTTCTATTGTTACCATATTTTTGTTCTATTGTTTCTGGCAAAGAGTTAGATGGGAATATCGATACCACTGTCATGTCTGTATGGTATATATCAAGCTACAGCCGGCAGCTGGTTAGCTTAGCTTAGCATCAAGACAAGGGAAACAAGGGAAAATAGCTAGCCTAAAAAATCCCCTTTCCTAAATTCAGGTAAATTTCATAAATTTGAGTGTTCAAATGACAAATCTAGGTCATAATGTCACAGTTAAGTGCCATGTTATTTGGTTACATTGGCATTCAACCTTTGGCTTTTTCAGTAACTTACACCTCATTTAAAATTATAACATTCTTCTAAGAAAACGAGCCATTTGTATAACCATGTATAAAGAACAGGGCCTTAGGCTGAGTTTACTTTATGTATAAAGATGAACTGTGTAATGTAGTGTTTGTAAATGCTGCATTTCCCGTTTGTAAAACACTTAGGAGAAATATAGCCTTCCAGCAGAAACTCGCTGCTCTCTCAGTTTGGAAGGCGTCATGTTTGGGACAGATGGAGGGAACATATTGCTCACTGATAAAAGTCGCAGTGTATCGGCCCTCGTGTGGAGAAAAAGGACAAGTGGTAAGACTCAAATGCTTTGAAAACAAAGCAACATGTCCAATCAGCAAATAACAAAGAGTAGCATGAGTATCATGTCCGTTGCTCAGCTTTGTTTTTTTAACCCCACTCAGGTGATGAACGCTCTGTGGTGAACTGTGAACAGAACATTAAATATGCTGAAAATTAAAGGTTATGCACACTTCCTATTTAATGATGAAGCAGTAAATTCAACAATAATAGCAACAGTGGGAACAGAAGCACAACGCCTTGAGAATAAATCTGGACAACTTACTGCAAACTAGCGCCAGGATCATGCGGAGCAGCTTGTAAGGACAACGCATCCCGGCCCAGTTCTGCACACAACACAGAGCAAAAGTGTCTTGTCAGCGCAAACAATCACACAACACAAACAACCAATGTACTATATATATATATATATATATATATATATATATATATATATATATATATATATATATATATATATATATATATATATATATTTGTCAGGAGTATATTAACATCCTGGGAAGAAACGCCTCAGTTTCTATCCTCTGGACATATTTAGACCTAAAAGAAAGTCTATATCCATAGGAGGGAGGTGGAAGCACTTACACTTCACACAGACTTTATACCTGGCTGCTTTCCACTTACTGGTTCCAGCCCAGTGACACTCCATTAATTAGAGCTCAGATAATTCAACGGAAGGGAAAAAATGGGCCAAGAAATAGCCGTCGTGATTCTCCGGGGGACAAAGAACAATGGCATTCTAACTCAGAATAACACATTTGTTCTCCAGGATGAAAAATTGTAATTCTAACCCAATCACATCCCTACTTGAGTTCTTATTTATTTGAGTTTGAGGTGTCTATAGAACAATTATCAATCAGCATTAGCGTAAATTACACTGCTGGATGTAATCTTCATGATAACGTGGATGATACGTAGTGAACAAACGTGTATGAGGCATCAATACTGGAAAATATTACGACTAAGTGCTTTTCTCATGTGCACTTTCTGCAGTCTGACTTTAGTTC
>NC_048427.1:11727121-11732594 GCF_013103735.1 Etheostoma cragini | reverse complement strand
ACACACACACACACACACACACACACACACAAGCACTCTGCGCCACTGGGCAGGGACTAGCCTGAAAGATTGAAAGCAATTAAAACTATCATCTGCAGTGGCTCTGGGCAGGCCTGTGGCTGCGAGGGGGGAGCTGCCACTGTGCATCAGCCTCTCAGTCTCAGCAAACACGCAGCGACATGAGAAGGAGAGTCGCAGCCCTCTCCAAAACACACAGGCACTGCCAGGGAATACACACATGTATGCTCACACAAGGCTTTGTCATACAACTGCCATAACACTTATTCTTGCTGCCGAACTTTCCCTTGGTCCTGTGTTTCAGTGTCTTCTTCTGAGAGCTGAACATAGAATGAGGCTCAGATCTGGAGAATCCCAACACGGTAATTCTTAACAAAGTCTGATTACTCCATGGCACTGGGTGAGCTGAGCTGTCGTGTTCCAATCAGACAATAATGTCGAGATTTAACGCAGATACGCTATGTGTGGCTTCATCATGGCCTGAAGCACGGGTAACCAACGTGTTTCCAGAGGTAAAGTAACACAAACAGTAACGAGAGAAAAAGGATGCACTGATGAGAAAAGATTGAGCAAGATGCCTTTGGTGTCCAGATGAATGCTCAGTTTTTTTCATGAGCAGGTCTTACACAAAAAGTCTGCAGAGCCTTGGCTACATGTGCTTTCCAACAGAGGAAATAGTTATTGTTCCAGTAAATACTTTTGTGGTTTGTGATGCTTCATTGGAGCGTTTATAGACACAGACACATGTACACACACTTGCACACAGGACTCATCAGTCTGATCTCATTAGGTGGAAGTGCTGTAACTCCAAGCTGTTTGGGCCAAACTTGGAGCAGTTTACCTGCGTTCAGATCCTTGGGAATGGTGGCTGTCTGGCTCTTTCTGGACTAGCACTTAACAAGTCTCCTCAGGACAACCACACCACCATTATCAACTACTGTTACTGTTTCTCTCTCTCTCTCTCTCTCTCTTCCTCTCTCTCCGTCCTCTCCCTCCGATCAGCTCTCAACCTGTCACTCTCACTTAGCGTCGGCATTAGCACCGGTGGTTTCCTCATCCTGGTTCTCTTCACCCCTTCCTGCCACCATCTCCCCTTGGTGCGTTTGAATACATATCTCCGATATTCAGCCCCTACTTAATTTGACAGGCCCCTGTTTTGTCACTCTGACAGGCCCATAGCAAGACACTAATAGGCCACAGAGACCACCAGCAAAGGCACCAGCCAGGGAGGCCCCTGCGCTGCCAGTCCCCATAACCCTCCATGTCTCTCGGGGCTATGCAGGCAGGAGAGAGAGGGTCAGAGGTGGCATGGTCAGGCAGCAGTGCTGGCACACCAGGCCACAGCAGACTGGACAGGGCCTCAGTACTGACACCTATCACTGCTCCTCTGTAACACACACACACACAAACACACACACAAAAGAACGTAAAAAGAGCAGCCAGTGGGGGTATCGAGGGATCTAATGACTGCGCCTGCCACTCACAGCATTGACTGCAGTCGTTACAGAGATGGCTGCTGAGAGAGGGAATTAACTCCACATTGTTTTTTTGATGATGGACCCACGGTGGAGCAGAGCGTGACGGAGGAGGCTTATTTGTCTGTGTGTGTGTGTTTTCCTCTAGGTCACCTGTCTGACTGATTGTGACCTGCTAAACTCTGATCATTGTTAATTGGTGGCCGTTGGTGGTGGAAGGAGTTACACTACATTTTGAGACAGTGGCTAATGTTCATCTTTTGTTTGCTTCCAAGACAGGCGAGGCATAGATGGCAATGTTGGTTTGTTGCTCCACCACTTTGTTCCAGACTGAATTATCTCAACAACTATCAGAAAGATTGCCATCAATAAGTGTACACACATTAATGGAGCCCGGAGGATGGACCCCCAGACCTAAACTCTTTTGCTGCCATGTGGTTTAAGTTTTAAGTAAAATATCTCACGTTTGAATGGATTTCAAACATGAGATATCATATATACAATGGAATTTGATACAGACATTCTTTGTGGCCTAAAGATGAAAACTCATATTTTGGAGGTCCAATAGCTAATAGCTTTGGAGTGAAATGACAACCATTGGATGAATTGCTGTGAAATGTTGCACAGACATGTATATCTGCAGAGCTGCCAGTGAAGCTGTAGACCTGTTATTCTTAGTCTGCAAAAATGAATGAGGCTTTTTTGCTATTTTTATGGCTCTCGTCAAGGATTTTTAGAGTCTTTATCATTGTGCTGATGTCAGTTGGTGGTGTCTGCAAAGGGAAGGGAGGTTGGATTTTCTGGGCACATCACAATATTTAGGAGGAGCAAACTTAAGATCAATGGAAACCATTCTGCAGGAGTGCTAAAAAAAGAAAGAAATCTATACATCACTACAAATCCCAGTCAACTGGGCAAATTCTACATCTACTGTTGAGTGGGATTGTTTTTTGTTTTTATTTGGGATCAGAACTCATTTAGTTCTCATTGAGAAGCATAAATCAATACATATCAGAACAATATGATTAATGACATTTTAAATGTCTTTTGAATCATACGTATTGTTTTAGACTTCCTGAAGGTTGCTGTCAATTGCAGGGTCAAAAAAGTTAAAGACAAAATGTCCTCAATAATATTGTCAGTAGGTGAAGATTATTCTGGATTCTTCTTGTCTTTGACAGGCACTGTGATAGAGAGAGAAGAGATTCAGAGGACGTCAGGGCTGGGGGACTCCCGGGTCTTTCGTGTAGTGAATTATTAAGGTTTACTAATACTTCATAAATCTCCTCTTTGTCCTGTCCATTACCGGCCTGTCACATCCTCTCGCCACTCCTAGACTGACTCACTTGCTTCATCTAAATGACAGAAGTTAAACTGTGTTCCAGAGGAGATGGGGGTGGGGGTGAGGGGTGGGTTGGGGTGGGGGTGGAGTTTAGGGGGCAACAGCACTCTGCAAGTAGGCCCCAGGGCTGGAGAGCTTGGTGAAGGAGCGTGTCAGTTCAGATTGTGTGCTTTGTGTGTGTGTGTGTGTGTGTGTTGCTTCCCCTGCTTGTGTTTGTGTGACTAAAAATTATAAATGCACAAATAAAGACAGTGAGTGAGTGACTGGATCAAAAGAAGAAGTCAGCGTGTTTCATTTCTCACATTTCTGCTTTCTCATTAACAGCCCACGCATCGACACCACCAGCTCGCTCCGTCCCCCCCATTCTCACCCCCTCCCCTCCTCCATCTCTCCTCCTCCCAAAACAGCAAACCTTGCCTCAGTGCGTGCCTGGCGGACTCTTTCCGCGGTCTCGACAGCCGAGCTGGTCATTGCCCCGAGCGCTGAGGAGCTGTCGCCTCTTGTTAGTGTCGCTGTGGCGACCCAGAGTCCTGCCTCTCTGCTCCTTGATTAGTGAGTGAGGTGGATGGAGAGAGGGAGTGAGAGTTTGTGTGTGTGTGTGTTTGTGTGTGTGTGTGTGTGTGTGTGTGTGTGTTTAGGGGAGAAGGAGGGGATGCTACTCAACCCCCCTCCTGCCTGCAGAGCTGCTTTTAAAGATCAGTGATTTGGTCA
This sequence comes from Etheostoma cragini, assembly GCF_013103735.1. NCBI lineage: Eukaryota > Metazoa > Chordata > Actinopteri > Perciformes > Percidae > Etheostoma > Etheostoma cragini. The sequence continues at coordinate 11,729,048 of NC_048427.1, read as the reverse complement.
ATTGGCCTGGCAACTCCAATCCCATGGAAGGTCACTGATGACTCAATGGACCAGTCAGTGAGGCAGGCTGTCATGTCACCATGTGTGTGTCCATGTTTATGTGTGCGTGTGTGTGTATACAAGTTACCAAGCCCTAGACAAAATCAATGAGGACAAAATCTATAAAGATGTGAAGATGTCAGAAATTCCACAAAATCTTTCAGGCTTGTTCTAATTCAAAATCATTATTGAGTTACCGTAGATCAGGTGATCTCATGTAAACCTACATCACATAGAGATGACCTATTTAACTGTACGGAACAAAATCAATTCATAGATTGTATTCAGTACTTGTCGTACATGCTCATCTTTCTTTACCGCTTTACTCATTCTGTTTAAATGTTTTAATTCCCTTCATGAATGAAAAAGGGCTATACATGGGGAGTCCTGGTAGATGTGTAACACACAACAGCACCATCCCTGGTTTGATTCTGACTGGGAACCTTCATTCCCTTTCATTCCCTGTCTTTCCTGTCTGCATCTCTCTCCTTTGACATCCAATAAAGGTAAATGGCCCCAAAGAGAGAAATGGTGTTATAAAAATAAACTTAAACTATTCCCAGTCATAGACATGATAAAACAAGTCACTACTGTATGTTCAGCAATAAGTGAGAAATGAGAAGCACAGTTCTGTTAACCAAAAGCAATGCTTTTTGTCAAATTTTATCTTGTAACATAAAACTGTAATGGAGGGTCGCTGACCTTGTGAAAAACTTTGGACAGCCAACTGTCTGCTGCTAGATGGCCAGGTCAGTGAGTCGCTGGACCCTGAGGGAGCCATAAATACTGTGTGTGATTTCACTTCCTATATGCCCTGCCCTGGGCACAGCTGTCCATCTCTGGACAATTTCTCTGCCCAAAGGGAGGACTGACTGGCTCTGTGGACCTTGTACACAGCCTGCCCATCTGTTTGGGACTGTCTTTCATTCACCCCCTGGAAAACAGAACCAGACAACTTGGTCCATTTTGAATTAGAATTACTGACACTGTCATTGACGTTTAGTGTAACTGGAGATAGCAATGCTTCCCTTCTTAAAACAGCATTATTTACCGTAGAATGTTCTGGAAAAAAAATGTCATTCTCATCAGCTTCAGCTACACTTTGTATTTAGTGCTAATCAGAACAAGTTAGCATGTTGACACAGTAAACTAAGATAGTGATAATAGTAAACATTATACCTGCTAAAAATTACCATTGTGAACACAGGAGCATGCTAACATTACCTTGTTAAAAAGTGTTCACCTTGACACAACGTTTGACAAAGGTTGACTCATATGGCAAGATGAGAAGACTAAGCTACTTGTTAGCTCATGATGTTAGACTGTTAGTCTTGATTAGTAGAAATATGTCACTGCTGATAAGATACTTGAGTTTAGGTACCCATATTCCCATAATTTACATGACATAAACCGACACTTGACTACAGACAGACACACTACACAACCAGCCACCACTTCAACAACCTTACTTTATGCCTTCTTACACAAAGGACACACTACTTGATGCATTGACATTGGATAAACATCATGGGATGCACAATTGTCCAATATGGACGAAGTAGCTAGGGCAACTGGGCATACAAATACATTGAATTCAAAAATTAACAAATGAAGCTTGATAAGTCCTTCTTTCTTAGTGAAAAATGAAAAAATCTATCAAAAAAAGGAATCAAAATAGAAGACATTTCAGAAAGACACAAAAAGATATCACAGGTTCTCCATCACCCATCCACAGTGTATCAAGGCTCCAAATGGTTAGATGTGATAGGAGAGAATCTGGAAGTGGCAATGAGAATATGCGAGAATGACAGCCAGTGAAAAGGAAACAAGTATTCCCTCTAGCTATGGCTTCCTGACTTGTTTATTTGCTAACTGGGTGGGGGGGGGG
>NC_048427.1:11724899-11727111 GCF_013103735.1 Etheostoma cragini | reverse complement strand
GGTTGGAGAGGGGGTGAACATATGGTTTGCTAAAACATGGACTTGTAGTTTGGAGGCCGAGGCACCCTAAGGGATGGAGCTGACGGGCTTTGGTCCCTGTCTCTCTCAATTCCTCCCGCTTGGACAGCTAGAGCCAAACAGCCGTCCTCCAGGAGTTAGCAGCCTCTCGCTCTCCCTCTCTCTCACTGCTGCTGCCCACACCCCCAAATTCATCCTCAGTCGGGGGGGGGGGGGGCACTGGCTGCAGCTGGGAAGCTGACTGACACCATCATCTTGTCCCTGGTCCCCAGAGTGTAAGCCCTGTTGCTGAGGGAATAAAAGCCCTGGTCCCGGCAGGAGGACATGCTGGTATTGTGGTTCTAACACATATGGACATTTGCTTTGCATTAGTGTTCAGATTTTGAACTCGGTTGGCAGGTAACGGATACTCTCTTCTCTGGGAATTCAGAACTCAAAGTAAGTATAGTGAGTGAGGTCAGGAGCTTTCGTTTTATGAAGAAGAGAGTTGTTAATTACCTACCAGCTACTGCAGCTATCTTATACAGATCACTGCACTAAGATAGACGGTTAGACACACACACACACCCTCAAGGTCTATGTGTTTATGGACACACTCACTCACTGGGATCAAGGCGCTAATGTACACACATGGTCTCACACACCCTGCATTGATGAACAAACATATGCACACACATAAACTCCCTGTGGGTCAGTGACTTAATATGCACATACTCACACACACACACACAGACACACACACACACACACTGGGTCATTTGTTGATAGACTTACACATGCACACGTCCACACACACCCTGAAGGTCAGTGCCGTGATGGACAGCAGTCCTGATGCGCTCTGACAGACTCGGCTGCTTCCTTTCATTTTCACTTGCTATTCCCCCATCAGGTGACACCCACAGGTGCTTTGGCGAGAGAGACTCCGCCTCCTGCGGGTGCGTTTGGGGGCAGCTGGTGAAAGCGGGAGGGCAAAGAGTGAGACGATGAGTGAAAAAGTGGGCGGCTGAGGCACCAGCTGCTTCCTGTCAGTGACCCACAGCATGGTGTGAACTCCACCTCTCCTCACACTCACCTACATATATATATATATATATACATATACATATATATATATATATATACACATATATCTGTATACATCTATCTGCTGCCAAGCCGCATCCTTTGCTGATGTTTCCGAGTCATGTCTAGTCATGACTGAACCTTAACATCTGCCCTTTTCAGATATGAACCCAGCTTACATTGAAGGCTGTGTTTTCACCTTGGAAAATAGCCAGTGTTCGTCTAGCCTTTGTAAGTATAATTGTGTGTGTTCATTTAAGTGTGAACCTGAAAATGTGTCATTGTAGGCTCCCAGCGCTGTTCCCTGACATACTGTTAGGGCAGTTCACCTCAGAAAAGGACACATGCCTGTTTTTTAGTACTTTTGGAAGTGGAAGTGGGTCTAAAAGTTTAAAAACATACATGACCTTCGACAGGAATAGTTTTGGGGAAAATGAAAAAATATTCACTTTCATGCAAGAGTTAGATGAGAAGATCGATACCACCCATGTCTACCACACATTACCTGAGGGCCACACTGGGTAGGGGATGTCTCCCCCAGACTTGGAATGAAGCTGGCATAAAAAGAGAGACAAATATGCCTTTAACAGCCTGAAAAATGGTCAAAATAGCTGTACTTTTAAGGCCTTAATTTTAGAACCGTACATCAGAATGCTCTGAAATTACCTGAGGGAAACACTGGGTAGGTGATGTCTCCCCCAGACTTGGAATGAAGCTGGCATAACGTCAGGATTCCTTTTAAGAGTAGCCTGAAAAAGAGACAAATATGCATTTAACAGCCTGAACAAATGTCAATATAGCTTTACTCTCAAGGTAAATATAGCTTTACTTTTAAGGCTTTAATTTTAAAACCGTACATCAGAATGCTTTGGAATTAACTGAGGGACACACTGGGTAGAGGATGTCTCCCCCGGACTTGGAATGAAGCTGGCATAACGTTGGGATTCCTTTTTAGAGTAGCCTGAAAAAGAGACAAATATGCCTTTAACAGCCTGAAAAAATGTCAATATAGCTTTACTCTCAAGGTAAATTTAGCTTGATTTTTAAGGTCCTCATTTTAGAACCGTACATCAGAATGCTCTGAAATTACCTGAGGGCCACACTGGTTAGGTGATGTCTCCCCCAGACTTGG
>NC_048427.1:11708264-11724799 GCF_013103735.1 Etheostoma cragini | reverse complement strand
CAGAATGCTCTGAAATTACCTGAGGGCCACACTGGTTAGGTGATGTCTCCCCCAGACTTGGAATGAAGCTGGCATAACATCTAACTCTCAGAAAGAAAGTCAATAAGTGCATTTCCCTAAATCTTGTCAGGTGCAGATGTATCAGACATAGGAGGAAGAAAACAGACTCAGTCCAATCACAGCCAAAAACATTGGTTTAGTTTGTAGATTATCTAAAGCGTAACTCTCACCAAAATGTAACCTAGGGTCTTTTTGTGAATGTCAAAACCGAGTCAAACTTTCATTAAAAAGCTTAATTAGGAAACGCCACTTTTAAGATTGACCATGTTTTTGTTTTTGGTCAAATGGCCTTTTGAATGGGAGTGCTAGGGGCACTTCAGTGATAGCACAAAAATCCCTGTTTTCACACTAAGAAGGCTCGACACAACATGAAACTTTGCTCAAAGTATCACCAGGGGCTCTACACATGTACTCGAGCATTGAGAACATTGTTTGTACACAAAGTTAACTAAAAAAAAAAAGATTTTGAACAACTCACGCAGCAGTTTGTTTTTCCGCTCGCCACCATCTTGTCAGTCAAAAAGTGTTGAACTCTGAATGCAACGTACCAGGGAGGACAGCAAAGATAGAAAGCACCTAAAGCTTAGTTCCATATAAATGCACGGATAATTGGTTGTTTTGTCCTTGGTGAAACACAATATTGACCTTGTAGTAGAGCCTCAAATTGGAATGAGATTTCCTTCCATGGATTCCGTTCATTTGCATTCGGAGATCGACACTTTTTGACTGACAAGATGGCGGCGAGCCCCTAGCACTCCCACTCAAAAGGCTCCTAGCCCAAAAACGAAAATACGGTCCTTCTTAAAATTGGTGCTTCCATCCTGATAATTCTTTTATACAAAAGTTTGACTCAAGTAAATTCACAAAAAGACCCTAGGTTGCGTTTTGGCGAGAGTTACGCTTTGACACGCAGTATTGTGCATTTTGCACCATAGCCATCAGATCATTTACAAAAAAAGTCCAATATCAGTTCAAATCGGAGAGGCCGAGCAGTTTGAGAGAGTGTATCCAAGCCTCTATTGGTGAGTTTCAACCCTGCTAGAGTGTCCTTGAGCAAAACACAGAAGCTCCACTTGCTCCAGGACTGTTTGAGTGCCTGGAAGGAAAAGCAAAAACACAAGAATAGTTCAATTTATGCTCCAATATATGAAGAATTTGCTCAATTATACATGGAGCAACTGCAGTGTGTAAACTATATTATTGCAACAATGATGTAAGACAGATCTTGTTAAAGCATGTTAAAGAATATTATTAGCTTATAATGATAATTTGAAGTCTTAAACACACTAGAAAGAAAACCAAAGGAAGTCATCAAGGGCATGAGGTTGTTTTGTCACAGTGGCTGTGTTAGTAAAGCTGGGAATGGCTGTTGGAGTTTTTCACTTTTGAAAACGAGAGGTAGGAGGAAAGAGGGAAACGAAGGCAGGGGGGTAGGTGAATAATTGATAGTGGCTGAGAGCGATATGAGTTTAGTTAATGTGCCCAGCAGCACAGACTTAGAGAGGAGCTGTTAGCCATTCCACCTCAGGCCTAAAACTCAGGCAGTGGAAAGACTCTCCCTGGGTTAAAGAGGTCGCTGTTTAGTCATCCATCTTCCTATCTGTATATCTTTCTATCATTCCATATAGTCCGTCTTGTCGGATGGTGGGCACACATGGATTTTTTCTTAATTTGCATGGGCTTGATTGTGTGTCTGTGTATGTGTGTGTGTTTTGGAGGCATCTGCACAGCTGGATCTCCCTGGTAGCAGTGTTGTCGCAGCCCTAAGGTTCCTTTCTCTGAGTGGTAATAGAGTGCTCCTGTCAGCCTCCCCAGATGCCGCTCCATAAGGACCCTCAACTCTATTAACTTGCCAGGAGAGTTGTGTGTTCAGACTGCAAGTCTCAGCTTCTTCGCAGTCCTACTTTTCCTGCTGAAGGTAAAACACTGCAGTTTGCATTTGGACTTGGAGTACACTTTTGTACATGGAGTCACGAAACAAGCAAAGACAAGCAAACAAAAAGTCAGAAAAAAACGAAGAAAAAAGGCTTATCCAAATTAACCCTATCCCCCCTTAATTCACAACTACTACTAAGAACGTGATATATGTAAATTGATTTAATTTAAGTATTAAATATAAGCTAAAGTGATTCATGACCTTCCACAGTGAATACATATATTAATAATAATACAATAGCAATGTTTCTGTGTTAGTACAGACTGGCAAAAGAGTAAAATGTCTCAGTCACAATGAACTAATGAACTGCCAATAGATCTAAAAAATCAAACAGACTCACATCATACTGTGGCTAAATATGTTCAAAATTATAATTTGTTAGAAGTCTGAAACTCAGACAACACAATGCATCAGCACCATATGGATATGTCCCATTTAACTATTAGTTCACCAGTTACGATGATACCTTTGTGAATCAGAAAGTGAGAGCATTCCTATGTAAATGTAAATGTATTTTATTTATATAGCACCTTACATCGACCGATAGGTGAACCAGAGTGCTTCACAACAGATAAAACCAAAGATTTAAAACAACAACACACCAATAACAAAGATACAATAAGGAATGAGAAAAGTAAGAAAAAAATAAAATCTATATAAATGTGCCATCACATTACTAGGTACCAAACGCCACTTTAAAAAGATGCGTATTAAGTCTTGATTTAAAAAGGACCAGGTCAGTAACGATACGCATCTCACTGGGTAGCTTATTCCAGAGCTTAGGTCCAGAAACCGAAAAAGCGCGGTCACCCCAGTGTTTCAGTTTTGACCTGGGCACTTCCAACATAAGTTGATTAGATGACCTCACCGTCCTACCATAATTACGAATAGTCAGCATGTCTAAAATATAAGATGGGGCAAGGCCATTAAGAGCTTTAAAAATATAATATAAAAATATATAATAATCCTATAAAGTACAAAACTAGCATCCTGTTTTAAATGCGGGGCTGCTTTGCCTGTTTCCACAGCAGTTGAGGATGATCTGCAATGGAGGACTAAAAAACATACATTGCATCGTAATCAAACAAGTGACAAAATATTTTATCACTAAGAGATACGTCTTCTAATTTTGAACAATGCTAATCGATTAGTGTCACTAAATGCAGAATGGTGATGGAAGCAACACTCAAGTTATTCAGTGAAACAAGATATAATCTAGTTTACAATCCAGACTGCTTGATGGCTGCGTGGCTTTTTTATCATTGCATATAATCATTTATTTGACTCAGGGGGAAAACATCCTTTAAACTCTAGAATTATACACAATTTCCAAGGTTCTTTTCATAAGCACATTCAATTTTACATTTGTTTTGCAGTAATTCTGCATGACATATTTGTTATGTATAGAAATGTTTAGATCGTTGCTAGAATTTAGACTTGATTTGTAAGAGTTTGAAGAAATCAATGCAAAAAATATTGTCCAATCAAGCCTTTTCTGGTATCATTGTTATCAACAATCTTTCCCTCAAACCACTCTCCAAAACACCAACACTCCCCGTTCAATATTCAACAACAAATAGGATAAAAGAATTGGCAGCACTGAAAGAGTCAGTTACTCTCTTGGAAAAATAACTGACATGTGCTTTAAGAAGTGGATGATCTTGCTTCTCTACTTCCTCCTCCATGTCACAGTTGGCTCCTGTTGTTCCTCCTGATTTACCAGACATCCTCTTTGCCCTGCTGTCACATTTGGTACAGATGGTTAGGCTCTATGGAGCGGCCTGTCAGTCTCCATTTGGTCGGCTTGGTGTGACAGCGGGTCTGATGGCTCGTGAAGGGCCCCCGACTTTCCCAGCACACGGACACTGACATTTCTCAAAGGGGCTCGCATGCGCGCATCCCACCCAGCCAGAGGAGAGAAATTAAGAACCTGGAGTTGACCCAAAGCCCGCCACGGGCTAAGAGAGCAGATGGATGAAGAAAGAAGGAGATGAAGTGGAGTTTCAGAGGTTGGGGTTCGATTTAGAAGAATAAGTAGGAAAAAAAACAAGCAGGAGGGGAGAGATGATGAGGAATGAGTAAGAGACAAAGGGATAAGTAAACAGGTAAAGGAAGAGAAGTCTGATGTGTCAGAAGAAGGACATGTCAGCATTGCCTGTGGATGTGATCTTAGAGCTCATGTCAGTAACACATCCAGTGCACTGCATACCGTTTGGGATGCAGGGGAAGTTAAGTGAAGTGAAGTGGAAAGATCCACCAGCCATCTCAAAACACACTCATACTGTGTTGGACAGTCTATAGAGAGGCATGGAAGAGCAGATACACACACACCTTTATGACATCACAGAATCACATTATCACGCAAACTCACAGGTCTATCAAGACAGCCAATAATGTGATGCAGTGCACATGATGAGGACAGATAAAGTGAGCAAAAAATGAAGCTCTTGTAGGAAAGAATAATAGTGTGTGATTATAACATATTTATATATATTTTTTTTTTTTTCTTGCAGCATTTGGAGAACCAGTTTGAACAAGGCCTAGTATGTGTTCATTCTAGTCATCACTGCTGAAAATCATCCTGTTATTAACATTTTCTCTTAGCTTTTAACTTAACTCTTAAAATATAAACTTCTATTTTATGATTTTAATGTTTATTTTATTATTGATTTTAGAATATATTTTATTATAATTTCCCTACAACTCAAATGTACTTCTCTTGTTGTGAGTGTGATTTGTTTCTAGAATGTGTTTTTATTGTTTATGTTCACAATGTATTTTTAATGTCTGTAAAGCACTTTGAGTTGCCTTGAGTGTGAATTGTGCTATATAAATAAACTTGCCTTGCCCTGTCTCATATTGATCAAATTTTGGTCATGAAACATGAATCATTAATTATTTTTTTTAAATGTGGTTCAGTACATGATTGTCGACATTATAAGCCATAATTAAGGTCTCACCTCTGCTGATTTCTGTCTATAAAAATACATATATATATTTTTTTGTCTGTTAAAAGGTTACAAAAAAAAGCTCTGTTCCTCACCTGGATGCTGCTAATAATCGGACAAATTAAAAACGTAATTGTTTCAGTGTAAAGCATTGAGTTTAAAAAAAATAAAAAAAAATAAAAAAGTGCAACTTAACAGTAACTTCAAAATTTTATGAATTAACCCGGACTAATGTCATATCCACCCTCCCTAACAAGAAACCATCACCAACCTAACCTTTGACAATATTGTGTAAGTTGATATCGCATCCTAGCTGCAAGGTAGAGACCACATTTGACAATGTATGGTGGGGGTGGGGGTGGGGGTGGGGGGTGCAGATAGGAGAAGGGAGGGGTGTGAGCTGTTGTATTGTAGTGCCTGAGGGCAATGCTCCCAGTCAATATATATCTCCACACTGGCTCCTGCGCTCCTATTTGAGCGGAACGCTCTGCCCTCTCAGTGCCGCTGCAGAGGAGTGACAGCCAGCCACCACGGGACGCTCTGTAGGTAAAGATGAATCCATTTCTGTTTTGCTTTCAAGTAGCTCGTGGTATGCAAGCAGGTTAGTTTGCTAAGATTATGTGACATTTTAAAAAGTAACTTAAAGAGAGGCCTGCTGTTCATGGTGCATTTGCATTGAGAATAGGAGAAAATGCTTTTGGTGTTAGTTTATTTTATATCTACATTTATATGTATGTAATTTAGAGCATTGTCAGACTGACTGTGGTCATACAACATGGTAAAATGTTTTTTATTTCCATATATGCACTTTTGAAGTACCAATTTTACATATGCAATATTGCATTTTGATGTGATCTAATGCAAAAAAAAAAAAAGAAACCTTAGCTGCAGCATCATCTGATGTTTGGATGTCAAATTTAAATTCCAGTAAATATTGTGTCAAATACCATAAATGTGTTTTGTTTGTAGAAAGTTGCATTTAAAAAAAAAAAAGTTGTTTGGTTGCAATATCAAATTGAGTTAGAAGTTAGAAGATTAAATTGAAAATAAAACAGAAATTAAGACTAATGGCAATACATGTATGACCTCTTTTTATTCTTTTTAGACAGCCAACTCATCATCCTGACAATTATCTTAAGTAAAGTGTTAAACTTAAAGTATTAATTTAAAAAACTTGCAAAAATATTTTTGTTAGTCGTTATGTAGTTGGTTATGTACTGTATAAACAGCCCGTCACACAGGCTGCCCGCGGTGTGGTTGCTGTTGCATGTAGCCTGTCAAAGCTTTTAGTGTGGTGACCCTCCTTTAATTGGAACAATAGATGTTCAAGCGGTAAGGCTTGTTTGATCATCAGCCCTAAAAGATTGAAACAAGACCGCAGGGTTTGGATATGGGGCAGCGGGGGGGCCAAAGTGCACAGTCAGTGGAGAGGCGAGCGGATAGCAGTGGCCAGAAGAGAAAAAATCTACTGTAAAAAATATTTGTATTGATTGGATTGTAGCAGCAGCTGTTAGGCTCCATTATGACTTTAAAGCTCAGGTCAGAGCCCCGGGGCGGACAAGTAAGCCAATCAAATGGTCAGCCACAAAACGGGCCAATTCTTAGGTCCAATTGGGAGAGCCGTTGGTAACAGCCTGCCATCCTGTGTTAGACTCACCGTGTCTTTCATCATCGCCCTTCGTGCTGTGGGTTTGATAGATGAGGTTGTCTGCTGTCTCTTACCATAACGGGCTATCCATCACCTGTGTTTGCTTCACTGGCCTTTATATCAAAACTTTGTCATGAGCCGTCTGTGTAAGACAGAAAAAGATTGGTTAGTGAAGTTTATCTTTACTTCAGTGTAGACCCTGTACATCACACAGACTTTCATCTTTGAATGACCTGGGGGAAAAAAAAATACAAAATAAAAGCCTTAAAGCAGAGTGTTTTAAATTGAGACGCACACTCCTCCTCACGTGTTCTTTCACCGGAGGGTTCACCTAACGGCCTGGCTTGAAGTATAAAGAGATCACAAAGTTTCAGTAATTTAAAAGATAAACAGCATTATTATTAACATTATTGGGTATCTGTTTTAGGGATATTATATCATAACTACTGCCGAGGGATGATGAAACGGGAAATAAATTAAAAAAAAACACAAGAGAAAAAACAAATTGGACAGTCGACAGTTTACATGAGTAAATAAACTAATCAAAAATGTTTGTCATTTTTATTTACTGCAACCGAGAGATTTTTATGCTTTCATATAGGACACATCAAGTAACAAAATAATCCTCCATCATAAGAATTAAAGTTTTTTATTTACAATTTTTACAATATGTATATACAATGTAACCCCTCATTGTACACGCTTTTATTGCTCATTGAGTAATAAAGTATGACCCAACTCTAAAGGCAGAGGTAGGAAGATGGGACAGGGGAGCAGTTAAACTCATGCACCATGTCCTGACCCAGATCCCAGTCCTGGCACTAATGACGCCCTATAGGCACAACGCCAGGCTCTCATTAGGAACCAGGTCTCAAACCCCCAACTCCTCTCCCTTCTATACCTGCAACCCTAAGCCTGGCCGCGCTGCGCCTGTAGCCCGCCTGCTAGGGTCCGGGACTAAGCTTAAGCAGGCCTGTTAGTATTGCAGGGCCCCCTGCACAGGTGCATAGTCCCCTGTGACGGCCCCATTTGCCCCCCAGCCCTGGACCCTGCTAGCGCCTGGTGCTGCACTGGAACTAATGAGTAGTGGCAGGTACAGTGAGAACAGAGCAGCGTGGGCCTCCCTGCAGTTAGGTTAGTGGCAACCCTCAGCTCAAGCAGACAACAAATGTGTTCTCCTAATACACATATGTGCATATTAATGATATAAACCACCCTTCAGTGCACAGATAACTCTATCACACATATTTAGATTTTATCTTTTTACAGAGCTGAATTTCTGCAAGCTATCTACTTTGTTCAGAACAAATGAAGTGAAATAAAAAAAACATAGGGAAAAAAACAAAAATCTGTCACTTTGTTGTTTTCAAAATTACCACTTTTATTTATACAAAAATGTCTTGTGTGTTCACAGGTTCAAGAAATGCTCTTTTTTGTCTTCCTGACCGAAACTGAGGAAAAAACTGCCCCCAAAACATATGCAATCTAAAAATCTATTTTGAATTATCATCATTTTGATACAATCCCACAATCTTTGTAAATTTCAAGACTCAATCATGTCCAAAGACGATGCTTGTAAAGTGATGTCTGCCAGCAAACACAAGGAGCGCAAGCCTAAGAAGCCCCACTATATTCCCCGGCCATGGGGCAAACCCTACAACTACAAATGCTTCCAGTGCCCCTTCACCTGCATGGAGAAGTCCCACCTGTACAACCATATGAAGTACAGCCTGTGCAAGAACTCCCTTTCTCTGCTCATAGAGTCAGACTGGCCGTATAAAAAGGGCAACATCCTGCACCCAGAACAGCTACGACCCTTTCAGCAGGCACATGGCCATCACGCTACCGGGAAAGATGGGCTGGAGAAAGTGAAAGGGATTGAGGAGGGACAAACGCAACAAAGTGCCATGGAGGAGGAAGGTGAGGACAGGGAAAGCCAGGGACCAGAGGATGAAGAAGAGGGAGGACAAGGAGAGGGACTTCAGGTCCCGAGGTTGACGAAAGAAAGCTCCAGTGACCGCAACAGAGCAGACGGCGCAGAGTGTACTGCCAAGAAAATGAAACAGCCAGAGTCAGAGCTTCTGATGGCAGACATGCTCTCCCTGGAAGATCAGCTTTTACGAGCACGCTCAGTAGAGGTAGAGGCCCAGCTGAAACACTACAAGCTATCCAAGACATATCTGACGGCTCCTAGCCTGCTGTCGGAACAGTGGCGGCTGTTAGCGTCCAGCCACACTAAGGCCAAAGCTGAAGGTGCTCAGCCTCGAGTGAGTAGTTCAATCCCTTGTTACCCTCCTCCGCCAAACCTGGTGGATTACCAGGATCCTACTGGACTCAACTTGTCAGTGCTCGGGGTGGGCTACCCTATCAGCCCCAGTCTCTTTTCCTACATGAACTCTGCTATTCCCGCTGCTGCCACCGCTGCTGTCGGCATCACCGCCCAGACCCACGCTCAGCTCGCCCAGCTTCCCTTCTTGGCATCGGCCGCTCAGCTGATGCACCCAGCCTCCAGCACCCACGCAGACAGAGCTCTTATCCCCCCTCGTCTCTACTATCCCTTCCTGTGTGAGCACACATTTGGACCGTCCTCCAGTCAGAGCGACGCCACCAAAGCGCTCAAGACGTCCACAAACAGTTTAGAAGCAAATCCCCTGTCTGGCTTCCAGCCTAAAGTCAATCTGTGGAAAGTGCCTGCTTTAAGACCAGGGGCTGCAGCAGTCTCCCATCCTGGCTGGGTGTCACCACAGAGAGACTCCCCCGACCAGGGCTGCAGGTTGGGGGAAAAACTGCAGGCTACACCTAAGGAAGGCAAAGCAAGCGGGGGCCTTAAGAGGACAGGGGCCCCACTGGGGAACCATGAGGCACCCGTTGAGAAGAAGCCGGCCATGGGGGGTTTCACTTTGGACCTGCTGAAGAATATTCAGACCGCATCAACTCTTAATGTGGCAGCGGACAAACTTCATTTCTATGGAAGGTAAAGATTTCCATTACATTACCTTATTTTGTTAAAATTATTGTAGGTAGTAAAATAAGTAGCAGAAGGAGAACGATCAGCCCTTTTTTATCATTAACAAGAGGAAATATTACAATGTTACAATTTGTTTTATAGTAGTCTCAAATGTTATATATATATATATACAAATTAAAAATCCCTACATTTCTCCCATCCTCAGTTTACAGGATGCTCAGCTACAGACACGGTCCACTGAACTGTGGTACAACGATCATCTCACCAGTCCCAAAACAACATCCTCTCTTTCTACCTGTGTGGGAACCAACAGCCAGGACCGGACTGCAGCCCGGACAATGGGGGAGGGAGCCGCAGAGTCCGTGACTGCTCTTCTCAGTGACCTCTCCAATGCCTTGCAGGAGTACCAGGAGGCTGAACGCAAAATCTCCCACCTGGAGAAGGAGGACCTTCCTGCCCAGCGCCACCTCTGGGAGCACCTGAGCAAAATCCGCAGCGAGCTAGCCCACATCCACCAGGCACTGGAGCGGACTGCTCGCCATAGCGACGGGCCTCTAGATCTGTCGGTCAAGAGGGACTCAACAGATTTGGTTGGGGACCATGGCCTGAGGGACGACAGCAGCCTTAGAGACAACAGGACAGAGACAGAGGAGGAGGAGGATGAGGAGCTGGATGAGAAAAAAGAGGAAGAGGAGAATGAGATCGAGAGGAAGGCGATGAAGGCATCCTTAGAGAGTCGTAAGCAGTCATTGGACATGCTGATCAAGATGAGCCAGGCATCAGGGGTGAACACAGAGGTTCTCTCTCCTGGGGGTCTCGGCATGAGGCCTAGTTCGGCTGAGGCCTTATGGCAGAGCAGGACCACCAAGTGCGAGGCGGACTCCAGTGTCCTGCTCTGCCCCGACGGCCGATCAGTGGTGTTTACCGACATCCCTCCTCTGCCAAAACCCCAAAGAGACCTCCATCTACACAGCGACTAGAACCCCAGTGTCCTCTGAGCTCGTTGACAGCTACTGACTAATTAATTCTTCGGAGTGTAACATAACAGACTCTATGCACTTGTTGAAATGCAGTTGTCTTCATTATTACTGGCATGTCTTTGAATTTCACTGGCTGGAGGAGAACTGTCACTCTTGCTCTCAGTTTTACTTCTTATAAACCTCAAACATTTTGCACCTTATAAGACAAACAGGGAATAAGTGACAACATTTGAAAAATAATCCTACAAATGCACTACGGACATTGATTGTTACAATATGATTCTCGTTTAGAATAATTTTGAAATGTGAAATCAGCACTTAACAACTTCCATCAGGATCATTTAAACAATTAAGTCCATTAAAATCATGCTGAGAGACAATCCTTTGAATGGATTTGTAAATATTGTAATATTAATAAATGTAAGTAAAATGTTTTAAAGAATAAAAGGTTTTATATTGATAATGTCATGTTGAACGGCATCATTTCACTTGATAATAATACATTGTATTATACACATGTATTGTATATATATATATATATATTGTAATACGTATGTATTTCTTTGAATAAACAGAGTAAAAAACAAACAAAGTTTAATTATTATTTTTAACTAATAACATTACTATTGTTTGAACATAAATTCATCACTTTTCTGTTAAGTCCTAAGACCTTGAGGCTAAATGCCATCACGCGTATCATTTAAAGTCTAAATGAGAGACAAACAGATTCGTAGTGGCAGCACCACCTGAATCTCCTCTATCCGCCCTGACACAATCGGGAGGCTGCGCTAAAGGTGAAGCGGCTCCTTAAGCTAAACACCATCACCTGGGCCTCTGCTCGTGGTATAGGGAGCGCCCCTGCAAAGGTCAGGGTCCCCCAGGGCTCAGCTCCACATAGACTAAATGGAGGACTACCTGTCACCCCCAGGACGGGCATCGAGCGCTGGTTTTCCCTGCGTCTACTGGCCCCTTCAACACCCTCACACTAAAGACACAGCAGCGAAGGTCAGCTGCCGGGACCAGAAGAGCCCACAGTGGATGTTCAGCCTTGAGAGGTCAAAAGGCCTGTCTGGGCTTTTAAAATAAACAACTGATAATGGCTAAATGTCTTGAGTATCACATTTGTGACTTGACTCACGATGTTCTATGAAAGCAGTGCTGTTGTTCAAGCAAATATTTGCAAGTAATTATTTAAGCATTCTTTGTGTTTGCTCAGAAAAATAAAATCTTTAGGCACTTTATTTTCTCACTAATGTCAAATTTCCATCGGCTATAAAATCATATGTGGCAGTTTGCATTTAAAGTCTTACAGTAGTTGTGTGGAAAGGCAACAACAGACCAGTTTAGCATCAGCTGGGGGCTCTTAAAGGTGAGTCTCCCTCCCCATTTATAGAGGTTTAGTCCCCGACGCAGCAGGCCAGGGTTTGACTCTGGCCTGTGGCCCTTTGCTGCATGTCAGTCCCCCCCTCTCTCACCCCTTTCATTTCTTCTTCTGTCCTATCAAATAAAGGCCTAAAATGCCCAAAGAAAATTCTTTAAAAAAATAATAAGGTGAGTTTCCCCAAAAAAGAAACAAACTTAAATGTTGGCACAGTGTGTCTGACTGGTTTAAATGTTTCTGAGGATGTCAATATGGATGTTTTAGAAATGAAACGTTTCAATTAGATAGCTCCCTCGTTTGGACAAATGATTTAAAGCCACATCTCCGGATGTTTTAGAAATGACTGTTGCTACACTAAAATCAGGATCCAAGCATAGACCGTTATCTATACAGACTATGGATCTAAGTAGTTAGCTCCCTCGTGTGGACAAAAGATTTAAAGCCATGTCTTCTCAGTCATCTGACTCCAAGACAAAAATCAGCATGTCTTTAAATATGATTACCATTCAGAATTAGACATACTGTACCTTCAGATGTGTGAATAAAGGGACGCACGGCCCTGGACAACCTGTTTCTTCAAATAGATGTTTTATCTAGACATGCAAAGATAACAGATGGCAGTTAAAAAAGGAAGTGCATCAAAGGGTAGGTCATATCTTACAATTTTTAGGGTTGGAACATCCTGTAACAGTACTCAAACTTAGACTAAATTGAAGTTAATTTACATTTCATACATAATGTCACGGAGCCAGGGTGGAAAAAGTAACAGTACTGTAAGTAAGTAAGAAATATACATAAATATAATTTACATTTAGCTATGTAAAAGGCATAACATTGATTTAATCTAGTAGTGATTTCTTTTCTTCATTTTTACAATCACTAAGGCCAGAAAAAAAGGGGGAAATATAACGATGGTCACAAAGCCCGGCCATTTTCTTTGTTTCGTTGACGAGTTGTTTCATTAAAGTCATGATTGAAGCAGTATGTGTATAAGTGGATGTTATTTAAAATGTAACAATGTAGTAATGTAGTATAATCAAACCGTGCTTGAAATTAAAATGTATTTTTAATTCAAAACAAAAAGAACTGTAGAAAAGAGAAAATTTGATCTTATAGTTTTACAATTATCACCTGAATCTGAGGTTCTCCGCACATTTACAGAGCTCTATAGCAATTTCTTCATATTTTCCGCAGTGCTAACTGTTTTATTTCGCTTTCTCGATGCTCTCATAGCATTTTATTAGGCCAGAGACAGCTGTTTAAGCTAAAAGCTCTAGAAACCCAATGTATGCTGGCTGTTCAGCACTAAAAGCCAGACTGACACAGTCAGAGACTAGTTAGTGGAGGAAATGAAGGATATGACATAATGTAAGTGCAACTTACACACAAACACACAAAAGGTTCATAAGCATTTACAGCTATCTTTTACCTTCCCTGTTTGCTGCTCTGTCTTAACATAATTTTAGATTTCTTTTGTCTCACCTCTTTGCAAAAGGAACTGACAAGTAAAGATGGAGCGAACTGCCCTGTCCCTTCTTCTGCTTAACACCTCTGCCTGCTGGGTTTTTGGCTTTAAAGACTGCTCTCAGAACTTCTTCAAGACAGACGTCATGTGGTGCTTCAACCAGAACATCGCTAACCTCTCTGATGTCTTTAGCGTGATCCCAGAAAACATAACAATAATCAACCTGTCCAAGAACAAGATCAGAGTCATCCCACCTGGATCATTCACTCAGATGCTTGGGCTCAAACGCCAGGACCTGAGCCAGAACAAGCTGGTCTCTCTATAACCAGGAGAATTCAGAGGCCTGAGTGGCCTGGTATGACTTAACCTCACCAACATCTCTCACATCCACTACAATGCCTTTGATGGGCTCACCCGGCTACAAACTTAGCTTCTGATCCACAACGCACTTGCAACAATCTCTCTGGGCATCTTTAACTCCCCCCCCCAGCGATTCAAGCAGTCGATCTCTCACTGAACATGCTTCAGGTTTTCAGCTGTGGAGACTCTGGTGGATCTTCCACTCAAACAACATCCAGAAGTCAAATGTGAGCTGTTTCCTTGCCCTAGAGCACACCAGGCTGTCCAACAACTCAAAGCTGGAGCTGCAGGCTGATGGTTTGCCTCCAACCCCGGGCTGAAAAGCCTGCTATCCCAACGCCTTCATTCTTCTGGTCAATTTGAAATACCTGTACATAGCTGGAGTGGTTATGAAACAACCAATCTGAGTGTGTGTGCTGAAGAGGCTGACTATTTACAGGGCAGACCCTGATGCTCTGCCTTCTAACCTACGTACAGTAAAAGGTTAAACAATGCATATGAATGAGCAACAAATTGGAATTTAGGTACTGCTTCTGTGTCCACTTTACTGTACTGGCATACACGTAGATATTTTGAGAATTTAAGTTTTAAAAAGCCATCGACCTTGATGTACTGTATATCTGTTTCCAGATTACGTCTTTTAGACATTACAGACAACCCACTTACTTCTACCTGTGATAATGCCTGGTTAAAGACCTGGTCTATCCACAACACTCACACACAGGTAATCTAAGCGGTAGACATTGACAAGTATTCACATATGCTACAAACCAACTTAAAGCAGCACTATTTAACAGTTGAAATGATCCAAATTTCTTGTTTTTTTCCCCTTCACTACCTGTGGCAGTTTGACGATGAGGCCTGCTCCTATGAACAGGTTTCCTTCACTCTAGCTTCGAAGAAACTCATTTGACAATGGCTTAAATGTAGTGAACTTTATTTTAAAATCAACGCGCAAAAGCTTTAATTTACAAGCTGGTAATAAGCTTTGTATTCATAATGATAACTTTTCCAGTTTGTTAGGGGACTTCAGTTCTGTGATGCATTCAGTTGGTTTCCATGTGTTCTGAACTGTGTATTCTTTGAAGTATTTTCTCATTGATAAATGGAGACTAGTTGGTAGACTGCCATGAAAATTCAATCAAAAAAGTTTCAAGGCCCTAATGACACACATGCATATGCATATATATATATATATATATATATATATATATATATATAGAGAGAGAGAGAGAGAGAGAGAGAGATAGTTCTTTTGAAGCTTTAGAAATGTTGATCGTTAATTCTTTAAGTGATTTAAAATCCACTAGGTAAGCGTTCTTTTTTTAAGCATTTGGTGACGTTTTGGTGTAGTATGATCCTTTTTTAATTGGAACACAAATTGTATTTGACATAAATTATTCTATGATAAAAAGGGGGAGGTGTTGGAAACCTTAAGGGTACAAACTTTACGAGCACTAAAACAAATTATCAGGAAGTTATAGGGGCTGAGGCGAAAAGTGTTACATCACCAGTCTCTTACTTTTGTTGTTAAGGAGCCTGCAATAGAAAGAAAAGAATGAACCACATACCCTAACGCTTAATTGGTCCTTCATAATGTGGACTTCCATTGTTTTAGGACAACACAGATGACCAACACATGCCAAAAACAAAACACTACTCCAACATTTCCAAACACTTCATTTATTTGACATCATACATTCAAATTAAAATAAAAAATATTCATATATATTTCATATAGAGCTAGTGAGCAAGTATAAGTTTAAAACAAAACACAGACGTCTTCCGTGTGGCATATATATGTACAAGGCATGGTTTGAATACTATACAGTGTGTATCCATAGCTGCACAGGTTTCATGGATGTTTATATTCTTCACTCAGTTGAGGCACGACTAGATTTCAGTGAGAGGTCAGGGATTGGGCCAAGTGCTTCAAGACTGCCGCTTACAGTAAAACATTAAACTCTCAACACCTAAACAGTAGGACTTGCAAAGCAAAGCTTATTAGTGTTAAGAGTTCCACACTTAAGCATAAAGTAGGAAGATGAGGCAACATGACCATTCTGCAATTCAATTTGATACTGTACAGGCATGCAAAGTCCTAAATAATTCCGGTATTTCCGAGACGATACTCTCACACCAAAGTAAAAACTGAGCAAACACAACTCCAAGTTTAAAAAAAATCCAGTATCACTAACAAGTCCCGGTTGTTGACAGAAGTCAGGATGTTTGGTTGCACTGCAATAATTGAATTAAAGTCACTACACCGATTTGAGACAAATATAAAAAAAAGCTTCCTCAAGTAGTCATGTGATAAGTGCAATCCCCCCCCCTTTCCCCCTTCACACACAGACACTCCATTTTAAAACTCTCATACATAAGCACGTTAAACATCACATTGTTCTCCACTATCAATCAAACCATAGTTATAGTACAGCAGATGCCCCAACACTCAATAGCAAACCATACTCCAACACATATATCCAGCAGTTATGTACAACAGAACTGGTGCAACACTAAAAACATTAAAAATTATGATATAGAAACTGTAACAATAATAAAATACAGCAGATAATTAATTCATATTGGGAAATATATATTATTCATACTGAGTATTGCTGTCTGTTTTGGCATTTTGGAGGATCCATAAAAATGCTGTCTTGAATCCCTCTCAAAGTTTATTTGACACATCTCCATGTTGGACAGATTATACATCTATTTATTTTTTTAAAAGAAACCCTACACAGGATTTATTCAGTAGAACTTGTTTTCATTAATTAAAAGGAAAA